>NW_015256266.1:0-471 GCF_001447785.1 Gekko japonicus
TACACAAAAAGACATGCAGCAATAAAATATATCGTAGATTACTTAATGCGCGAAAACAATTAGAACTGTTAGATTATTCAAGAATACAACAAATAGATTTTAATAAACGCAAAACAAATTTAAAGAATTGCTCTAACCACCTTCGATATATCTCTTGGAAAATCAAACAAAGGCAAGCAGATAGATTTATAACAAGTCTCAAGGATGCAAAGGGCAACATCAAAAACTCAGCTGCAGATGTTATTCAAATTATGGAAAATTTTTATATGGATTTATATACTTCTTCCAACCCATCTGTGGATAGTATACAGAGCTACCTAGTGAATAACCTAAATCTACCTAAACTTAACCAAGAACATGTTGAACTCCTAGAAGCTGAAATATCTATACAGGAAATAGAAACTGCCATTAAACATCTTAAAAATAACAAGTCCCTAGGCCCGGATGGCTTCATAGCAGAATATTATAAAG
>NW_015256267.1:0-471 GCF_001447785.1 Gekko japonicus
GAGTTGTTTTTCATGCAACAATATTACATATTCATTGCAATCACATCTGTGATGCCACATCTTATAATTCAAGTTAATGCTTTTTTGCACATAGATTGGTTCCTAAAAGTGAGCTTTTTTTTCTTTGACCGATTAAATATTTGGCATCTTCATTGTGGCCTTGCTCTGCTAACTTTTTGGTTCTCCCTAAATTTGAGAAGACAGACTGCTGAGGGAAGCCAGTTGTGTTTTCATTTGCACAGACCCCAGTTTTCCACTATAGCATGAACCACTTTCAATTCTGTATAATATCAAGGACAGAACAAGCCAGAACATGTTGGACTTTTTTGTCTTCAGCATCCTTAACTTTTTTTCTGTTAGTATGTATTGAATTAAATGTGGTGCTGTAGCATTTACAATATTTATAAGCTCAGCGTGCTTTCCCTGTGTTATATGGGGAAATTTTTATTTTATAATTAACTACTCAGTAAA
>NW_015256268.1:0-471 GCF_001447785.1 Gekko japonicus
AGGCTTGGCCTTTCTGCAACATTTACCAGCAAGCTGAGGGAAACCCTTGCTTCTCAGTTTTTTTCATTGTTTCAACAACTTTGGGTAATAAATCTCTGTGTGTTCTGTATTCAGCTTGAATAAGATTCTGGAACAAAATACCAGAAGTGCGACTGGGCTTCTTGAGTGTCCTCAAGACAAAGCTGAGTGTGTGTTGAATGAGTTCCCTGTTGCTGGTGTTTGTTCTGCCTCTGTCTATTCATCATTTTTGTACTCAATAAATTTGGCTAACGTTTATCTAGACATGTGTCAAAGAGGCCCTTCTTATTCACAGCAGAGCCAACAAGATCCATTGACTGTTGACAACCCACTAGACCAGACCAATCTTGCAGGGTTGCTGCCTAGCAGGAGTCTGGAGTGAGTTAATGTTGGAAGTTCCAGATACGATGTCCCCTACCTCAGACCTCAGACCTCCAGACTGAGTGGCAAGAG
>NW_015256269.1:0-471 GCF_001447785.1 Gekko japonicus
AGCATCACTCGCCCCAGACAGAGTGTTCCCTCGGTACCTTGTGGGAGATAGCCACTGATGGATCTCTGCTCCACGTTTGTCTGTCTGCTGGGAAAGTCTCCGGCACAAGCGCAGGGCTGTTGTTCTGTAGCCATCGTCCTCTCATTCTGCAGGGGTTAAGGTGGGTGGTGGAAAAGTACCATCAAGTTGTAGCTGACTTAAGGTGACCCCGTCAGGGTTTCTAGGGCCAGAGACGAACAGCAGCGGTGGTTTGCCTCTGCGTAGCAACCCTGGACTTCCTTGGTGGCCTCCCGTCCAAATACTAATCAGAGCTTACCCTGCTCATGAGATCTGATTATAAGAGCTGACCAGCCTGGGCCATCCAGGTCAAGGAAAGAGACACTCAGAGGTGGTTTCCCGTTGCCTGCATCTGCGTAGCAACCCTGGGCATCCTTGGTGGCTTCAAGTACTAACCAGGGCGGACCCTGCTTG
>NW_015256270.1:0-471 GCF_001447785.1 Gekko japonicus
GCTGTTATCAGAGGGAAATGTATCTCACTCTTATCCTTCTGTAAAAAAGAAAAACAGAAAATACGTTCTGAACTAATTCCCACAATGCAAGATCTAGAAAAAGAACATAAAATTTCATGCAATCCCAAAAGTTATAAAAAACTACAAAATGCTAGAACAAAACTGGAGGCATTAGACACATTGAAAATTCAGAAATCAAATTTTCACTTACATCAAATATCAACAAGTAATAACCCTAAAAAGCTTAGATTTTTAGCATAGAGACTTCGGAAACAGCAAGAAGAACGATATATAAGCAACTTAAAAGATCACTCGGGTAAAATATGCTATGAGACAAAAGATATTGTCAAAATATTAGAGACATTCTATAAAAAACTATACTCTTCACAAAAACCAGGCCCACTAGAGATCCAAAAATATTTAAATTCAATCACAGGGTTAAAACAACTAAGTGAAGAACATTCTGTTGCT
>NW_015256271.1:0-471 GCF_001447785.1 Gekko japonicus
AAATCTTATAAATGTTGTTCGTATCACAGAGTTTGCTTGTGGTTTTTTATTTTCCTGGGGATCGAACCTGGCATCTTCTGCATGCCACGCAGATGCTCCACCAGTAAGCCACAACAGCCCCTTCCAGGAGAACTCCTGGCCCTACTTAGAGGCTGCCAACCCCAAATTCACAAAGTGGAACGAAGAGGCAGGATGTAAGTCCGTCCTTAGCCTGGGGGTCCTCTTCTGAACACCAAAATGGACCACCAAACTGGGCTCTCTCAACTTCATATCCTGGACCTGATATATAGGGTATCTTCTGTAGAGAGTCACACGCTGGATTGGAAGCTCTCTGGGATTTCTGCACTGACTTCCATGGAAGTAAGGGAGCTGGGACCTTCTGCAGGCCAAGTAGATGATCAACCATTGAGCTGTAACTCTCCCCAAGAGAATGTTAGGCCCTACCTGGAGGTTGGCAACCAGTGTTCCCTC
>NW_015256272.1:0-471 GCF_001447785.1 Gekko japonicus
GTGGAAATGATCTGAACACATTCTCTGAAAACAAAAGGCTCAGAATGCAGTGAATGTATCTGCACACCATTTCTACTACTTTTGAGACTGTCTGCCTTTATCCAGTGACCAGCTTCCACAAAATTATACTGCCGTTAGAGAAAAGATATTGAACAGTTAAGGTGTATCTGTGCCACAAATGTAAACTCATTTGTTACTTTCTCTCTCTCAAAAACTTTGGAACTGTAGTTTTGTAAGGAGAGCCAGGTGTTGCTAATGGAATTCTCAGCACCCTCCCTAAACCACAATTCCCAGGATTCACCAGAAAACCCATGAGAGTTTTAACTGATATAAAACTGATATGTTTGTAGTGGGGATATGCCCTTAACAAGTCAGTTAGGTTCCCAACTCTGATGTAAAAATGTCTGTCAAACTCACTCAGTAAGGGGCAAAACTACACATTGGCTGCGGTCACATACACCAAATAATCCA
>NW_015256273.1:0-471 GCF_001447785.1 Gekko japonicus
TCACTGGGCCTATTCCATACCTAGGATGTTCTGCCTTTTGCAGGCCACCTGAACCTCTAAGACAGACAGTGGCTTTCCAGCTGGGCTCCAGGGAACTCTGAGCTTCCTGGGAAGCAAAATCAGGGCTCCTCGGCAACAACCACAACAGCTGGGGCACCACAACCGGCCTTCCCTTGACCCCGCAGCTGCAAAGGAGTGCTCAGGGTGTCTGAAGTGGTGCTCTCAGTTGACCAAGTGCAAAGGGAAGACCTGGGGAATGTTCTTGTAAACCGTAGGAGGACGTGTCCCACAGTCCTCTGCCACACATCGCAGAATTAAGGGGCTCTCTGTGTCACAGAGCAGGAGTTTTCAAAGTGGGGTTCTGTTGGGGGAAAATAAGATCACCTAGTCTGACATCTAGATGTTTAGACCTCGAGAGGCTGTTACCATGGCCTCTTGGGAATGTAAGCTATTCTTTGGGGCAGAGTACAC
>NW_015256274.1:0-471 GCF_001447785.1 Gekko japonicus
CTTGACTAACCTTTATAGGTTCTGAAGACAGTGTCAAGACACCTCAAGCTATATAACAAATTTCCTTCACATCTCTTAATGCTCAATGGGGAAAAAAAATCTGACAATTTTATAAATGGAATGTTGAACCAGCAAGTTACACCAAACATTGCATTTTTCTCACCCAATTAGCCAAACATTTGATTGTGCTACAATCTACTGTTACACTGCTTATTGACAAAGAATGTAGATCTGTAATACTCTTTTAGAAATAAGAAAACAGGGTCAGATTTAAAGTGAAGAGTCAAAGCAAATGAGATCATTCCATTGGCAGTGAAAGTGTTGTATCCCTCTTCAAATTAAATGCCTGATTTATGACACTAAACTGAGCCAAAAGTGGTTTTAATATTTTTATGTGCTTAACGTTTGTTTTATAAGATGTTTATGTTGTCACCAGCCTTAATTCTTGAGACACTCAGGAGAAAGGTGGGC
>NW_015256275.1:0-471 GCF_001447785.1 Gekko japonicus
CTGAATAATCATAAATCACTTTATTTTTTCTTTAATAGATTTCTGGCTCATGGAAGCCAGTCTAGACTCCCAGGTTGTAACTCCAAGTGTTTTATCACCTGCTATTTTGCAGACTTCAGCATCCATTTGCCACAAACTCTGAACCTTTCTTCCTGCAAATCTGCACAATAAATAATCCCCAAACTCCAGATACCTTCTTGATGTCACAACAGCACTAAGAGAGGGTTCCCCCCCACTCTCCAAAATGCAGTGTAACTTTCAAAGTCCTACTTAACCCAATTTACTCTGCATAAAGTACCATTGATTGACAGGAAATGTCATTTTCACTATTTTCATCTCCATATTGCCCTCAACATGTCATTTTTTCCTCTAAACACACAGCAATTTTGGAATGGGAAAGAGAATCTTGATATGAAGGTTGTAACAATTTATCTACACACCTCATCACACACACGAGAGGTCATTCTGGCT
>NW_015256276.1:0-471 GCF_001447785.1 Gekko japonicus
AAGGGGAAGGACTCCAACACAGTGGGGATGTGTTTCCTCCATGACTCCATCCACTGCATAGATGTGTCTTGTGAACTCATTGGCTTTACGGCAGCATGCCTGAATAATCTTATCCAATGCCAACACTTTACTTTCTCAATCTAATTGACAGTTCTAGTATTTTGCTGGCAGGAGAGGAGGTGGTATAAGCCTGAAAACGGCAGCGGCGGCGGACGGACACCCAAGTTCACAACTTTTCATTCCAGCCATGATCCACAACACATGGCAGCACAAGGAACTCAAGCTCTGTTTATGTGGGGCAACATTAGGGCCCAGTAGGAAGGAGCATTCTTATACCACATCTGGCACTGTTGGTGCCCCTTGATTTCTGTTGTATCTGCCTGTAGGATACAACTGCCAGCAATGGCACATATCCTACCATGTCACTGGGCTATGTCTGAAGCCTTCCTCCAACCGAAGAGTTTCTCTGCA
>NW_015256277.1:0-471 GCF_001447785.1 Gekko japonicus
CATTTATGTTTCCTCTTGAGCATTGCTGGTTCCAGGCCAATTACTGTAACCTTTAACATTTGTGTAGCAGTTCTGAGTGTTCTAAGCACTTGTTATGCATTGCCTTATTGCAAAATATTGACTGATTTTGAGAACTGAGAGGTCATGGCCTTTAATATTTTTGATGGGTGAAAAGCAATGGTGTTTTCTGTTTGCCAACTTGCATTCAATATATCTTGAATGTTTCCTAGCATTTTGCAACAGGCAACATGTAGTATCATATAGTATTTGAATGTTGACACGGAACTATCAGTTATTAACCAACATCTTTGACAGACACAGAATTGTCCATAACAAGGAATGCCATTGCATTAGCATAGGATCCTGCTTACCAAGTCAGATCACCTATTGGTCTGTCTGGCCCTGTATGCTGATTGGCAGCAGAAAGGAAGAGAAAGCTGTCTCTGTCTCCTAACACCTGTTTGAGGTCCT
>NW_015256278.1:0-471 GCF_001447785.1 Gekko japonicus
GTTGTGCAGATGGAATCCTGTAGGCTGAGACATGGTGGTGGTACCTTTGGTAGTGGTAGGAGGGACCTCTGATCATGGGGAATAAATATCTTTGCATCTGGATGGAGGGTAGTATTTATGTAATGTCCCGTATCTCGTAGTGGGAACATAGTTTAGGTGATCAGTTTGTGATCATAGGAAGTGAAGGAAGCTTACGTGATCAGAAGAACTGGAGTCAGTATCTGAGCAGAACATTCAGCTTTCATCTGATGTCTAGCTATTCCACTTGTGCCTGGTTTGGGCTTTGACTTGATTTAAGAAGGACCAGAAAATATATTCCTTTCCCACCAAGTTGACCATTTTGGTCTTCTGCTTAGGAATGAGAGAACAGGTATAAGTACTTCCCACTTCAGCCAGCCCTATATCAGTTGATTCATCACTCCAATGGGGTGCTTTCAGTATATGTTGTCTTTGGCTGTGGGACTATGCTGT
>NW_015256279.1:0-471 GCF_001447785.1 Gekko japonicus
TTATTTTCTTGCTTTGAGCAAGAATTCTTTGAGCAAATGGGGAGGAAATTTTTCATTTAATTTAGGGGTTACATGCTTTGATTATTTTATCCTCCTGTCTTTAATCATAGGCAGTGATGCAGTAGTAAAAGAGATAAAGATCTGTAAAATTTGCATATGGTTATATGGTTAAGGTCCTAACTTGGTTTCCTGAGATACTATCAGCACAGATTTTATAAATAAAAGGAAGGAACTTTCAAAAACTTGATTGTTCCAGGTAGTATACTTCATAGTTTATGGAAAACCTGTTCCTCTCTAAACAAAAGCAAACCATTTTCCTTTCTTTTTAATCTGAAGTATGATGTTGGTGTGCTACTGCATACAAATATAACAGCCTGATCCACTGAGCAGTTGCAGCCCTTCTGTGAACACAGATCTCTGTGCACAGGAGGCTTGTCAATGGGATGTGTGCATTAATGGTAGGAAGCATAC
>NW_015256280.1:0-471 GCF_001447785.1 Gekko japonicus
GAGAGCCTTAGATAGCAGGTTTTCCCAAGGAAGTGGATGAGGTCATGCTAGTTTCCTGAAAACCATCTCCCATCCTTATTTATGAACTCATCTGGAGAGTGTTCCACAGGTGATATAGGAGAAAGCACCCGGACCCTCTCTTTCCTTCTGAAAAGATATAATCCTCTATCTCCATGATGGGCTGTGCCAGGGCCTCTGTCCAAACACTTTTAGGGAGGCAGTTATCAGCATTTTCTTCTATTCTTAACCTGGTACGGACAAATCCTGTCCTTCAACAGCTTTATCAGATGTTGTATACAGGGAGTTGTCGTCTCCTGTTCACCACAGGTTTCCAATCTGAAATTTAAACGAAGTGTCTTTGGAACCTATGAGGAGAATAGAGCTAAGGTTGCTGTCCTGGAAAGCTTCCTTCCTTGTAGCAATGACCTCAGCAAGAATATCAGAGCTGTCAGCTCTGTCAGTAAGGGAAGC
>NW_015256281.1:0-471 GCF_001447785.1 Gekko japonicus
ATCGATGGGTGGCGAGTAGAGAACCGAGGGTAGCTGTCATTTCCAGGGAATCATTTCTGGCTTTCTTGGTTTGCTCAAAAGGCCGTGTCGTGTGCGGAGGCCTCGGAGCAGCTTGGACATTTGCATACGGCTGTCCTTATCTTCCCCGAGCCCCCAAGAACCTGGCCAGAGGTCCTCCTGAGCTCCCCTCCCCCTCCAATCCCCCTTCCCCACTTCCTGCCGGGGGGTCTGAGACAGCCTGTGGGTTCTCCCTTGCCACCCCTCCCCAGAGCGCCTTGGCTCCTGCCAGCCAGCCGTGCCAGGGACGGGAGCGACGGGAGGGCTGCTGCCGCCAGCGCTCAGGGCCCGCGCGGCGGTGTGTGCTCCACGACCCCCCTGCTGCTTTTGCGAGGGCGGCGGCGGCGTAAGCGAGAGCGCTCCCGACAGGCCCCGTGGGGAGTCGAGGGGAACAGCGGAAGACTCCTGCGAGCC
>NW_015256282.1:0-471 GCF_001447785.1 Gekko japonicus
CAGCTGGCACAGGTGTCACTGCAGAGACCTTCTTTGTTTGGTCCATAGGAAGACCCCCATCAGTGCTGCCTGCTGACTGTATCCCCATAGTAAAAGATTGTTGCTGGCAATTAAGGAGCAGCCCACATCTCACTAAAGGCAACAGTAGCTACCTCCATCCCACCACTGCTTTAGTTTATGGAGTTAGGACTGTGCTTCTGAGTTGCATTGAGATGATTGACTATTCTGGCTAAAATGCTTTTTGGGTGCTCCTGCCCTCTGCTTGGTTCCGTGTTGTACAACAGTTGTATGCGGTACCATGTCTGGTGTCAATAACAGCCGCATGGCCAGATACCAGAACTTCCCCTGTTGCAGAAACGGAGAGAAACTCTTTCAGTGCCTCCTGCTTGCCCGTGTTTACAAAAGTACTGCATTTGCCCAATGTGCATCTGTGATACCCGAGAAGTGAAATGTCTCTGATCCTCGTGGCTC
>NW_015256283.1:0-471 GCF_001447785.1 Gekko japonicus
TTGGTATCCAGCAGTTTTCTCTTTAGAATTTTAATTCTAATAACATAGTTCTATATCCCATCAAAATGGATTCTGAGGGCATATCTAAGTATGAACATGTGATGGTTTTCTAACATATTTCCCCAAATAACTCTGGGACTTTTAGTTTGATGAAATGTTGAAAACTCTGTCTATTCCCCAGTCATCCCTCCCAAAACTGTAATTCCTTGGATTGCCTGGGAAAGGGGAAGTATTACATTTAAAATGTAGTATGTCCAGGTGCTCTCTTATGGTGGCATGATTGAAATTGCTCAATTGCACTGCGGTATATAGTCCCATAGCAGAGCACAGATCACCCTTTCTCCTATCCAAATCTACTATCATAATGTAACACCAGCAAAGGGCAACAAGAGGATCTGAACAAAATAACAGTATCTGGCCACTTAAGAGAGGGTACCTTTGACCCTATTGTTTACAACATTTATTATGCAC
>NW_015256284.1:0-471 GCF_001447785.1 Gekko japonicus
CAGAAAGAGAGGAAGACCCAACATGATTGACTGATGGACTCAACCCGGGAAGCCACGGCCAGCAGTTTGCAATCTGAAAGACCTGAGCAAGACTTTCGATGATAGAACTTTGGGGAGTTCATTCATTCATTCATCAAGTTGCCCATAAGCTGGGAACGACCGGACGGCATGTAGCACCCGCCTTGTGCAATTCGTCCAGAGTTTCCCAGCTGCAACAACCCTCCCCCCCCCGTCCTTCCTCACCGTCTCACCGCCTTTCTCTTGCAGGGCCCGAGGCCACAGCCATGGAGCAGGCCTAGGAGACACAGCTGCATATTGCTGAGATGGGTCAACGGTGTCAAAATTAAAGTGCTCCGCCAGGGCTGCTTGACGTCCCTGAAACAGCCAAGCAACGGCACTAACTCCGAGGCCCTCCCTACGACGAGTGGTTCGGCTGGAGACACCCGCGGTGGAGCTGATGGGAATGGCACG
>NW_015256285.1:0-471 GCF_001447785.1 Gekko japonicus
CAATAATTTGAGGCAATCCGGCTAACAGCTGCACCTATTAGAAATTTTCCTTTTGATGTAATGTATACAATATTATTGTGCAATTAGCCAAATCAATGAAATTCTTGCAACTTCTCCTCATGACAATTCCAAACCTCTTTGCCTCAACACTGCTTACACCTTGACCCATAATTAAAAATTGATATAATGCAAACAGCAAATGAGACACTGTAATTAGGCATACTGTAATTTTTAAAGGACAGTTTTATTTAGCTTTTCCATGGTGGCTCACAACATGATTTAAACACACCGTAGGCCAAGGTGAATTGAAAAAATAAAGCATCCCTACAAACTTGCATAGCTTGATGAGCCAGTGTAGTATCACAGTTAAAGTATTGGACTGTGATTTGGTAGGCCCAGTTTCAGATCTGCACTCTACCATGGAAACCAGGATGGATTTGGGCCAGTCCCTCTCAACCGACCCTCTCAAGT
>NW_015256286.1:0-471 GCF_001447785.1 Gekko japonicus
CCCCCCTTTCCAGGTCTGCTGGAAACCCTAGAAATGTTACATATCCAGTCAGTTCCCACTGGTAATGCTTTGATCATCTTTTAATGAGAAGAGCAGGAAAACACCTTCAGCCAAGAAGCTCTTTGGGTGACCTTGGTCCACTTGTTCTTCCACAGCCCCAGCGAGCTCACAGACTTCTCGTGAGAATATACTGCTACACCTGCCCTGAACTGCTTGGAGAAAAGGCAGGATAAAAATATGGTAAACCGACAATCACATAGATGGTGGTCAGAAAGAGAAAGGAAAAAAGGTGGAGTCTGAGTAGAACTGTAGGATGGACACGAGTAAAAGTGAAAAATAATACATAAATGTAAAAATTATTTACTTTAATGTATTATTTTTTACTTTATTCATATCCATCTCTTAAAAATTATTTACTTTATGTTATGGCCCAACTATTGCTGTGATCTGCCCTCAGCCCGTTTGCGGGGA
>NW_015256287.1:0-471 GCF_001447785.1 Gekko japonicus
CTCTCACCTGCGTGTGTGACGTGCAGGCGTAGCGCTTGAGGTTTCCGAAGTCGCAGGTGGTGTCCTCCAGGCAGAAGCTGGCCTTGTGGCCTTCCGCCACCTTCTTGCCGGTGGCCGCATCCAGCAGGTCGTAGTGGCTGAACTCATCCATGCTGTGGTAATGCCTGAGGGAGAGAGGCCAGGGCATGAGGAACACAGGGTACACTGAAGCTTCTGCCACGCAAAGAAGATTGGGTTCCACGTTGCTGCTAGCCATAAAAGCAAGGGGCCATGCAGTGGTCCTAAGCAAGGTATTACCTGGTATTACTTTTGTAGTTTTACTTTGGGGCCTACGCAGCTATCAACAGCTTGTCCCCAAGGTCGCTCAACAAGTGTTTGTGGCGGAAGAGAGATCTGAACCCAGGTCTCTTAGGTCCTTGTCTGACATTCTAACCATTATGCTAGGGGTCCCCAGACCTTTTGAGCCTGTGG
>NW_015256288.1:0-471 GCF_001447785.1 Gekko japonicus
GTGACTTAATGACTCTCTGTCCTGAACATTATGAATGCCATTACTTTCCATACAATTTATAGCAGGATCAACGGGAAGACTTACTGAGCTTGCCGTTTTTCATCGTCACGAGCCAAATTCGCCACATAACCCACGAGGTACGCCTGGAGCTCTTCAAACGTGCCGACTGTTTGATTGAAGGTTCTGTGTGGGGGTGAAACGAATGAGCCGGCTCAGTGAATTGCTAGAAACAAATTGTATAACATTGTCCTAAACAGTCTGGGTTCAAAAATATATTCAAAGGTCTGAAAGTTGAGTTGGACATGAAGCTGACTTATACCGAGTCAAAGCCTTGGTCATTACTGTCTACTCCAACAGCAGCGGCTCACCAGGGTCTCAGGTTCAGATCTTCCATATCACCGACTACTGGATCCCTTTTTGAGAGCCAGTATGGTATAGTCCAGAGGTCACAAACCTTTTGGAGCCTGTGGA
>NW_015256289.1:0-471 GCF_001447785.1 Gekko japonicus
CCGTTACCTGCCAACAGCATGTAGAGCTCGCCCAGCTTTGGCTGGAGGTGGACGGCAGCGCTGATGAAGTGGAAGGCAGAGGCGTGCTGCTGCATCGTCAGGTGGACCAGCCCGAGGTTGTACAGGACCTTCCAGTCGAAGGGGGCCAGGTAGTTGGCTCGCTTCAGGCAGCTGATGGCCTGCAGAGGAAAACAGGACTGTTCGGGAAGATGGAAGGCAAAAGTCTTTCCTTGACTGCTGCTGCAGGGAGAAGAAGGGCCAAAGGCTGCCGTTTTGTGTCGCCCAAAATAATCTCCAGCGGCTCCTCTCTCGGTAGCTAACTGTACTGCCCAGCTGACAAACCCGGCTCGAGTGATGAAAAGCTGTTATCAGGATCCACGTGGTCCCAGATAAGATGGCAACCCAATGAACTCATTTAGAGCCTATCGTTGATCTAACACCGAGGTCCCCAAACGTTTTGAGCCTGCGGGC
>NW_015256290.1:0-471 GCF_001447785.1 Gekko japonicus
AGGAAATGCTTTAAATAAATTCATGTTTGCCATTTTTCATATTCGTCTTCAGCACTTGTCTTTTTTAAGCTGAAAAGAAAACTTGGCGTAATTGATGCTATTGTAGCAATGGTAAAGATGTGACATTTGAGGCTGATTTTGTGCTCCTGACCAGGTTGCACAAAGGAGCTCCAAATGACCTCACATAGATACACTATTGGACATGAGAGTTTTCCTTCAGGTCACATTGGGCAGTGACCTAAGAGGGTTTCTTTTTTTTTAATCCATGACCTAGTTGGTGGAGTTTAGACTCATGGATTGCCTCCAGATCACACTGTTCTCCCTGCTATCCTTACCTAAGTTCAAACCACGACACCATGGTGGACTTAGTGCACACCTAACAATGTTTTTTCTGGGTGTAAGCCTCACTGAAGAGACCCAAGTAGGATTCTGAGTGGTGGAGAGTAGGGCTGCGAAGTGGGGGCGGGGGGG
>NW_015256291.1:0-471 GCF_001447785.1 Gekko japonicus
GGGAACCAGTGGTCCATGCCTATTCTCACACTACTTCCAAACCCTGCCTTGAATATCAAAGTAATCTGTCATTGTTGAAAGACAAGCCAATAGGCATAAACACTCGCATCTCCTCCTAACAAACTACACATCTCATTTTGGTTTTGGACTTGAGCAATATAACAGAAAGTTTTCTGGTGCCCTGCCAATTTAAACACTCTATCCCCATGTAGATTGCTCATGTTAACAGTGGACTATGGTTCATCCAAGATGCTGTGTCCAAAACTAGGCTACCATAAACTATCATGTGTGACAGGAGGGACACAGGTGCCTGCCAAAAAGTTGAGCATACTAGTTTTTGTATGGTATGAAATGTATTGTAGAAGAATTTATTTACATTAGTACATTGGACACATTAGAATGTGTTCTTCCAACTGTATAACATGACAAAGTATTTACTGAAGAAGGTACTGCAACTTTGGGGTTTTGTAT
>NW_015256292.1:0-471 GCF_001447785.1 Gekko japonicus
ATTTTTGGATCGGCTTATGACATGAATCAGGAGAGATGGCATTCCAAAAAGCCTGGCATTGCTCGAGAGTTCAGCTGAACCGGCCGTACGGCTAGACCTAACAGGAGTACATGAGAAGAAGGAAAAACGGATAAGCAGACAACTTTTGGCATGTGTGGCGTTCTCTTCCCCACTGGGTATTCACAACCAGGCCTACGGGATGGCTTCCAGGCATTTTGATTGGTCAGGTATTAACACATTTCACCAGCCATCATTGGAATCAACACTTCCCGTTCACAGGTGTTGACTAAGGGGAGGCCATTTTCTCTTGAAGCGTCTCAAGAGACTATCCTTGATCTCCTTGGTTCTCACACCATAGATAATGGGGTGGACCGCCCAGGGGAACAGCAGGTAGATTGCGCTGATCAGGTTGTGGACGTCTTCTGAGGCAGACTTGGCCACCCGGAAGACGATGGAGGAGGAGAGACGGGA
>NW_015256293.1:0-471 GCF_001447785.1 Gekko japonicus
GAAAGTAAGCTTCATTAGCCATTCCATGGTTGGCTCCACCTCCTGCAACAACTATTTGTTGGTAGCCATTTTGTGTGTAGACAGAATTCCAAAGGTGCCCGCAGGCTCAAAAAGGTTGGGGATGTCTGGCATAATGTATTCCCTTTTATTTTCTATCCAAAACAGTAGTCTTAAAAATATTCAGGCTTCTGTTTCAAAGAAGCAGAGATTTGATTCTAAAAGCCTGTTCACGAAATCTACTTTGTTAACTATAGGGCAGGAAGCGCAGAAACATGGAGAGGCTGCCTGGTGGTGAAGGCTCAGGAACCACTTTGGCTGGACAAACCTTCCAGTGCTCAGTAGACGGGGCTCGTATTTCCTTTGCTTGGCTTTTCTGCGCCTCTCAAGGAGCACTGGTCCCTAACCCACAGCACCTGACCCCACGGCTGGGAATGTCCCACAACTATAAGGACATAAGAGAAGCCATGCTGG
>NW_015256294.1:0-471 GCF_001447785.1 Gekko japonicus
GTTTTTTTCTGCTGTGTGGCAGGGACCACAGCTACCCATCTTGTTCTTAGTCTTAACTATGGTCTTATGTTTGAGCCTGGTATCCTTCTTTACGTTTGGTTTGCTTCCTGCCAATGCTCCACACCTGCCCTGCTCAGAGTAGCCTAGCGAGAGTGGGTCAGAAATGAAACCACTCTTGCCTTCATCCCACTCTCTCTAGCACCAAGTCTCTCCCCACCCTTGGCTCTGAGTCCTCCTGGGAAGAAATGTCTCTCGGCACCCCCTGCCAGCAATCGTTTTCATGGAGCTGGAAACAAAGTGGGCGTACAAGACTAGGGGAAGCATGTCGTACCTACTGCAAGCATCTTGTATGTGTTAGAGGAGGGACAGGATGCTTGGGAGGGCGTTTGGCTGAGTTTGTATGGGGGGGGGGTTGCACCGAAAAGCAGGAGGAGTTTATTGCCCTAGGGTGTTGGTGAGGAGAGGGTTAAT
>NW_015256295.1:0-471 GCF_001447785.1 Gekko japonicus
CCTGGCAACCCTACTCCATTGTGATGCTCTAGAAATTTCCCCTAGACTCTAGGGTCTTTAGCATGGAGATTAGGGAAAATTCCAAAATCACCCAGAGGCTACATCACTTCCTCCCCAAACTTCAGCCTCCCCAGGCATTGCCACCATCAGGTTTCCTGGCATTTGGATATACAGTGTTAGGATCCGTAATCCCCATGTTCCAGCGCAGTTCTAAAGATTCCACTGCCACCCTGGTTGTCATGGTGGCAGCATCTGATTTCAGCAGCACTTCCAAATAGCGATAGCATCTGCCAAGAACATCCAGCAGATCAGGCCTTTATCAGACAACCTATTTGGGGAGGCTGTAGGTGTGTGGCTGGGGGCGGTGATGGGGAAAAAAGGATTGTCCACCAACATGACGTTCATGTTCACTTAAAAGTGTGTTAGGTCCCACCTCATGTCAAGATGACAGCCAGTTTGGTGTAGTGGTTA
>NW_015256296.1:0-471 GCF_001447785.1 Gekko japonicus
CGTTCTCCCATTCCTCCAGCCCTGTTGGTTCCCGCCTGCTATGAAGTGCCTCTGTCAGGAGGGGGCGCAGATGAGCAGGAGAAACGGCCGCTTGTTCGGCACAGCAGCAGATTTTAAAGGGAAGTGGGGGAAATCCCTGAGTCCCAGCCTGTCTGCTACAAGGCAGGGGCCTCCTTTACTCAGCCGGCATTACAGAAAACCTGGGAATCAGCAGAACGGCCTGCTCTTTCCTCCCCCACCCCCGCTCCTCCGGGGTTTTCTCAGGCCCTGCTCGGCTATTCGCCAAGACTCTGCATTTGCAATAACCCTCTATATATTTGCCTGAGTGGGTACTGAAACATCTTGCGGGAGTGAGAGATGGAGGTTTGGCAGAGGCTGGTGCAGGGGGAAGGCTGGGTTGTGTTTTGTTTTTAAAGGGCCACCTTGGCTATTTTATTTGTCTGTCGTCTCAGGTCCTTTAACAGCAGCCGG
>NW_015256297.1:0-471 GCF_001447785.1 Gekko japonicus
TTGTCTTCTGGGTTTGTTTCACTTTACCTGAAAAACACATGCTGACATATTGAAACGTTTAAGGCACTAAAGTGTGAGATGTCTTCTTGTCTGAGATACATTTGCACATGGTAGGAGGGACAGAGCTGTTTGTTCCAGTTGTTATAAATATTTATTGTATTGAGATGGGGTTATGTTTACCAGAAGAAGTGTGAAAAATGGGCACATCACAGCAGTGTTTACAAATGTCTGTCTGAGAACAGCTTTTCTAGATAGCCCAGGGAGAGAGCTTTGGCAGACTCTGAGTCATTGATTGCACCACCTCTTGAAGCTGCCGGCAATGTGGATTGCTCTGGTCAACAGCACATTCCTTAGAAAGTACATTACACCACATTTCACCTCTCACACCTTTCAAGCAACCATTCTCCAAAACAAAACAAAAAAACCCTAAACCCCCCAAAAAATCATAGCAAGGAAAGTGAAATGATGCTT
>NW_015256298.1:0-471 GCF_001447785.1 Gekko japonicus
GAAAAAGCAGGCCGGCCGCACAACTCTGATCTTCTAAGACAACTGTCTTGTTCCTGAGCCCATCCTAAAGCTATTTTCAGCGGAATCAGGTGACGACGTTTACACATGAAACCTAAATATGGTTAGAGGGACCCTGTTATAGCATCATAAAGCCTCGCGTCTGAGCAGCGGGGCTAAGATTAGCGTGGAGACGCCAGCCGTAGCAACAAGCCACTATTTACAAATATTAGAGCAAGCCACAGAAGATCAGGCCCTTTATGGGTTTACTTGATAAAACAAACACGGCTGAAATTAGGAATATTTTTAGGGTGATGGACTGAGGGGATGGAAGGGAGAACAAACACACAGGTTAACAAATGATTAAACTGATGATTTTAGAAACATATTCTAGGTAGTTTCGGCGGGCAGCAGTAGAACAGCTAGACTAGAGTTCGGTAGGACTTCAGTGGTTAAGAGGCTGAACTGCAGGCT
>NW_015256299.1:0-471 GCF_001447785.1 Gekko japonicus
TAAAAGTCCAAATAAATAAATAAATAAAATAACATTATTTTATGTTTCTAGATACTGCATATATAGGCATGGATCCTATTTCATAGAAGCATGGAGGTGTTCACGGAAGCTACATTTCTGGCCTGTTCCCGCCTGGAGCAACCGTCTGTGCCGCCCCATCATACCCCACAGCGGAGGGAATGGATCCCCAGGAACAGCATGGGTAACTGCAGTTGCAGTGAAGAATTAGAGAAAAATAAATGTACTGTCTTTTCTGCTGGAGGAAGTGCCTTTCTTCAGAACATATTTAGGATTTAGGCCATTGGGTTTCCATAGCAAGCAACACTGGCTCTATACTAAGCCTATACTAAGCCATACATGCTTGTACTTGAGAATACTGTGGCACACATTTTATAGAAATGAGAAAATAACTCTATATCACTTATTTAGAGGAAGACATTCACTGCTGCCATCCTAGCAGTTCGAAAGCAA
>NW_015256300.1:0-471 GCF_001447785.1 Gekko japonicus
TGGATTTCTCAGGTGGTTTAAGGCTTCCTGTTTTGTAAGATCAAGGTTCAAATATTTCAAGTAATAGTCCTTGAGAAATTCATGGCCTGTCACCTTTTATTGCAGTATTAATGATGAATACCCACCTTAAATCTGAAAGAGAAAATGCTTTATATGCTTCCAAATGATCCCCTCAAGGCTGGAGCATGTTTCTAGTTAATGGCACGATCAGTGTGAAAGATATTCTTTATTTTAAGAGGAAAAGAGCAGTGACATTTAACAAGGGGGAAAGAATGACTTTACTTTTACAGTGACAAATGTTTACCTTCTAATGTACTGGGGATCACAGAATTCGACCTCCTTTCATAATTTTAATTCTGAGCCAAAATAAGCACACGTCATTTTTTCTGCAGGCCAAGATAACAAAAAGAGGAAGTATTTGTGTAATGTTTTAATAGGAGCCAATTTATGCTCTCTCATATATGTGTGTGC
>NW_015256301.1:0-471 GCF_001447785.1 Gekko japonicus
GCTGGCTTCAAGTAGAGGAGTGGGGAATTCGAACCCGGCTCTTCAGATTAGCGTCCCCCTAGCTTTCTCTCCACTATGCCACTTTCCTATTTACATTATGTGAACGCCCCCTCCCCCTGTCTGTGCAGCCCGGCCACTTCCATCATGAGAATTAGGTCAGAAGGAAGTTTTTCCAGGCTGTGGCTGCCCTGTGGCAGCCCCCGGGGAAGAGTACCAAAGTAAACCGACAGATGACTGGCCAGGGCAGCAGTTTAGCTAGTACTTGTCAGATTGCTATACCAAATGCTACTGGGCATGTTCAGTCCCAAGGAGCATGCTCAGTTTGGCGACTGATGCCCTCTGACCTTTTCTTGCCCACATTTGAGTTTAATACTCTGGAGAATGTGGACAAAACATGGCAAAATTAGGCCAGGCAAAATCAGAGACCATGTAATATGTGTGTTGTTAAGAACATAAGAGACACCAGTGTTG
>NW_015256302.1:0-471 GCF_001447785.1 Gekko japonicus
AAGACGACTTGCGCAGCGGCACTGGGAGATAGCCCTGTCTTGCACTGCCGTATCTTTTTGGAGCTTCAGAGATCCTAGAGTGTGACCATGAGTACGATCTGCCATTCACCTGCAGTTTGAATATATTTGGGATTTTTGACGATTTTTAAAAATGTTTGCAATGCTTAAGGCATGTATGGAAAGGGAGGGATATAATCTTTTCAGAAGAAGTAACGTACACCCTATAGTCCTATAAGCACAGAGCAGGAAAGAACAAAACATACAGTGTATTAATCAAAATGTACATGTAGCAGGAAACAGGAAATTAGCCTGCTGGGCACCCAGTAGCCCAGGTCAGCTGGTCCCTACGTGACCCTCTCACTGGATCGTTTTAAGGGTACCGCCCTAATGGGAAATCTAGGCTGGAGTCCCATATTCTCACTTGGATACCACAGTGAGCCAGAAGATTACATAAGAACATAAGAACATAAG
>NW_015256303.1:0-471 GCF_001447785.1 Gekko japonicus
ATGTATAAATAAATATAAATAAATAAAACAACAACATACTTGGGGAGGGGGAAGAGTCTCCATAGTGTGGTTCAAATAAACACAACAAGGAGGCTTTGGATTAGAACCAGTTTTGTAATTACCACACTTCAACTATGGTTTGCATTGAGCATTTATCATTTCATGGACTTCTTTATCTTATCCCTCCACCCCAGTGCAAAGTTACTATGAGGGCAAAACCAGACAGATGATTTAAAATTATATTAGAAATGTATAGTCATACATAATATGACCTGTAACTGGGTATCCAAAAAAGGGAAAAAATGGAAATGCTATGGAATTACTTTAATTAGAAGCCATGAATCCTGAATACAAACTGCAAAAAAGTGATAAATAGCAGGAACTTTATGTATTTTGAGGCTTACATTAGGATGCGATAAACTAGGATTTGGTGTATTATAACATACCAGCAGTAAAGCCCATTGTGAAAGC
>NW_015256304.1:0-471 GCF_001447785.1 Gekko japonicus
TCCACCGGCCATGCTCGGCTCCAGCCCTATCCAGTTCCTCCCCCTCCCCCTCGACTTCGCTGCCGGCAGCCCCATCGGAAGTCCCCGGCAGGCATGGCGCTCACTGCTCTTCCCCTGGGGCCGCTGCACATGGGATTGGGGGTGGGGCACCAACGCCCCCCTCTGTCCAAGCTTGTCGAAGGCAGAAGTGCAGGGCAGTGGGGAAGGAGTTAGCAAGCCAGCCTCCGCAAGGGGAGCAGTGGGCGTTGCGCAGGGCGGAATGCAGATGTGGCTGGGCTCGCAGGGAGAGACCGATGGGGCAGAGATCCCTCCCCCCATCCCTCCTCGGTAGGGCGCAGGTGCACTGGCT
This sequence comes from Gekko japonicus, assembly GCF_001447785.1. Classification (NCBI taxonomy): domain Eukaryota; kingdom Metazoa; phylum Chordata; class Lepidosauria; order Squamata; family Gekkonidae; genus Gekko; species Gekko japonicus. The sequence goes on from NW_015256304.1 coordinate 350, forward strand.
TCCTGGAAGAACCTATGGTGGGAGAAGCAGAGCCAAGAACTGTTGGGCACCCCACAGAGCCACTGGCGGAACTGGGAGGAGGTGGCAGCAGCATCAATTTGCTTTGTCAGCCCTCCCCAGGG
>NW_015256305.1:0-471 GCF_001447785.1 Gekko japonicus
GGGCTTTTTCTACAAAAAGAGCCGTGATGCAAAGTACCTGAGTAAAAAGCAAAGTACAAGATGGATTCTAGTTTCATATGGGAAAAAATGAGGAAGAGCTTTCCAGAAAACCACAGCTATGTTACTAAGCGCTGCGATAGTTTTTTCTTGAACTTTGTGAAATAGGACAGAGAAATGTGTAGCCTTGTAAACCTTAAAGGAGTCAAGAACAAAACCACTTTGCTTAATATTTGAGGCACTATTGAGTCTGTTTGCCAAATAGGTGTCTGGTCTACAACCCTTCTTTCAGAAAGAATGGTGCACAAATGGTGAGGGGTAGATACATTCACTCAGGGCCTCTGAGAAAAATTTTATGAGGTGGTACAAAAAACTTTTCAGGGCCCCTTTCCTGCTCTATTAGCCATTGTTTAATCCACAAAGGTTTTAAGCATAAGGTCAACAAAGGTAAAAAATAGGCTTTGTGTTTACTTA
>NW_015256306.1:0-471 GCF_001447785.1 Gekko japonicus
ACGTTGTCAAATATTCTTGATGATGATGGGAGATGGTGTGGATATGACATTTCCACACATGAGGGCAATTCATGTGGTTAGCTGGACAGTGCTTCGTCTGGAGTGTGTGTGGGGGGTACGTTTTGGCAGGTAGATGCCTCAGTTTGAAGTAAATTAATCTAGAAAGATGCTGGATATTTTTAAATACACATTGCTAGAATACTTCGTAATTGCTTCATACCACAGTGGAACAGATTCCCATTGGATTTCTTTAGATGCTACGTTTTCCATTCAATTTTTGGTTCTCGATCAAGAGTTACATATAGTTTTGACAGACATTGAGGTAACTTGTAGTAGCATATTGTTGGGATTGAAGACACTACATCCATTTTGTATGAGAAATTTGAGTATTTTATTGGTTCACAAGTTAGACTATTTCTAAAGTATTTTCCTGTGATACATAATATGCATGCTGAGGGAATAAGAAGTTAG
>NW_015256307.1:0-471 GCF_001447785.1 Gekko japonicus
ACAGTAAATGATTGGTTGATTTAACAGGTAATGGGGCCAGTAAATTAGTTCAGGAAGGCCCTGCAAAAGATGTATGCCTGCACTTCACAAGAATTTAAACTGCACTGGCTGATTGTGAATGTAGTGTAGAGCAAGACTGAACAATGTGGAGGCAGACAGTTGTTAACATGGCTGAACGGAAGATGAAAGGCATTTCTTTCTTGGGTGTACAGGTTTGCTTCTTTTGGTCTTGTAATTTCTGGTAAAACTTACTTTGTAAATCTGCGAAGCTATAGGAAATCCTTCGAAAACGTTAGGTTGGGGCAGAAATTATAGTGGCTCCCACCAGAGCAATGATGACCCCTGTAGTATCCATAGATATAAAATGACTAGTTTAGTTGGCGATACATTGTGACTCAAAAACAAACCAAAGGGGGGGGGATGCTGTAGATGAGATTCTGATACTTACTGGGTGCGTTCAGACGGGGCGTT
>NW_015256308.1:0-471 GCF_001447785.1 Gekko japonicus
GGGGGGGAGGTTGGTTTGTACGGAACCTGATGGACCATATGTGGTTTGTGAATTCAGCTTGAAGGTTGCATTTTGTAGCTCTGGTCCACATGATTAGAACAGTGGCTGGTGTAGACAAAATATAGCCTTTAAAGAAAGAATAAAGCATATTGAGCTTTGAGGCAGAGATATGACTTGGAAAATATAACTGTTACCTTGAAAGCTGAGGATAATGCAGCAACAAATTTGTAGAAATGACAGGATAAATCAGCCCAGCATAATCAAAGATGTAGAAGAAACAAAAGTAAAAGAGAATTAATCAAAGTAAGAATAATGAAATGGCCACCACAAACAAGAACAGTTCCCCAAAACTGGAGTAAAATAAAATCACAAAGCACAGAGAAGCAAAAGTGAGTCAGGGGTAGGAATACAGTATATTGAAGAATAATTTAGGACTAATTTAAGACTAAAAGAAATCAACCCTGACTGTTC
>NW_015256309.1:0-471 GCF_001447785.1 Gekko japonicus
GGTTACCAATGTGCTGCCTGTGGATACCAGGGTGCCCGCCAACTCCTTTCCCGGTGCCCACCAAATGCTTTCAGAAAGTGGGTGGGGCTAGGGGCAGCTTTCCCCCAGCAGGGCATCTGATTGGCTATGCACCTTAAAAGGCAGCCAGTCAAACAGAGCTTCAGCCTCAAATGTTGAAGAGTTCAGGATGGATTTATCTTCACATTTTAGGATGGCTAGGCCCCTGCGTTCATCTAATATTCTGTTTCCTTGACCTTATTCCAGGGGTAGGGTAAAAGGTAGGGGCTTTTCCCCCTTTCTGTCCGTGCTGTTTCGCTATGCTGTTCACTCATTTCTACTACATGTTTTTACTCTACTAGTTTGTTTGGGGAGTTTGAAATATGGTTTGTAAGGAATTCTTTCCTGCTGTGTTTTAGAGTGGGACTATCTTTTTGGGTATCTATTTGTTTTGATTAGTTGCTGTAGATTTTC
>NW_015256310.1:0-471 GCF_001447785.1 Gekko japonicus
GCCAGCCCTTTGGTTCAGTACAAAATGATCCTCCTGGGGGAGAAAGAGAATCCAGAGGAATGTCAAGGGGGAGAGGAGTCTGCAGAGAGAAAACAGAGTCAGTTTTCCAGTTTAGTCTGGATCCAACCCAGGACGAGGGGGAAGGTTGAAGCCACTGCTCCCCAGGTCTATGTCGTAAACAGAAAAGGGCCGGCGTGTGTCTGGAGAGGCATAAAACTCCGGTTGCTCATCTGATACGAAGTCCTTCTGTCATCCTCCAAGAAATAGGAAGACTTGGTAACCTGTAGTGAGGCCCTCACTGCTGAAGGAAATATACTCTGCTCATGTGAAAGGCATTCAGCGCTTATTCTGACATGAGATTCCCAGAGCTGAGCCCTGGCATTCCAAAATTTGGGGGACAAATTTGACGTTTTGAAAAAAAATTTTGGTATTTTGTAAGTTTGTGATACTGGGAAAGATTGAAGGTCAAAG
>NW_015256311.1:0-471 GCF_001447785.1 Gekko japonicus
TCCAGGCGTTTCTCAACCCAGAGTTGGCGACCTTAGCCTCCACTCATGCAGCAAGAAGGGTGAAGCTGTCGCCGGGCGTCCTTTAAAACTTTTCGGCGGTTTCTTGGAAGCTGTTGATGCAACATCGGAGCTGCACTCTCTCCGCATTCCTAGCGGCTTTGTCGCCGGCTCCCCTGTTGGTTCAGCAATCAAGTTTCTGGACCTCCCCTCGCCATCATCTCAGCTGGAGAGTGCCTTGGTCTTGCTCACTTGCCTCTCCGTTCCTGTGCTGGAAGCCCAGCAGGAAAAATAGCCCTCTACAGGAGACACAGCTCTAGAGATCTAAAATGACATTCACCGAAATTTCGCCAACCTGGTGGATTGCCTCCCCTTCTGCATAGAATAAGTCGCCTCCCGCAAGGCCATTAACCCTCTGAATGAGTCAGTTTTTGACTCTCGACAGAGTAGATTATTGCACTTCTCTCTTCACAA
>NW_015256312.1:0-471 GCF_001447785.1 Gekko japonicus
TGTGCGCTCCCGCTGGAAATGACCCCTGCTTATAGCCTATCACAAAGTGCGTCTGAAAGCCCCCTCCATCATAGAACTGGTTTGTCACATGTCACAAGGAGGTGCCATTCAAGGAATGTGAGCCCAAATGCCCCTCGGGTGGGCGGAACGACTCGTGCAGTTCTTCGTGCCCCAGCTCTTCAAGAGGGGGAGAAGGCAAATCAAGAAGGCATCCAGGGTCTTCATGAAAATGTCCACCTGAGTAGAGGAAACTGTAAACGTTGCAAGTTACTCTTTTCCCTGCTCACACTCCGTCGCCTTCCTTGTGCCCTGGTTGTCTTGATCACTTTAAACAGTCTGTTCTTAGGAGGACCAGCTGTGGTGGGACCCCTCCCCCCCCCAGCCTTGGCTTCCCATTCCCTGCTTTCACTTCACAAGCTGTCACTTCTTTAGCATCATGTCAGGTCAATGTGCAACATCACTTCTGGCACA
>NW_015256313.1:0-471 GCF_001447785.1 Gekko japonicus
CAGCTTAGAGGGAACACTGGTTGTCACCATCAGATTCCTCAGAATGAATGGATTTTCAAGCATTCATTACCTTACCGGCTTCTTAATCACTAGGTGTGGAGATGCTCCACAGGTAGCTTTTTTTTTAAAGGGAGGGTGTTGGAGAAAATTGACTAAGATGACAGCATCTCTGGTTGACTATCAGGCATGATGGTAAAAGTAGAACCTCCATGGTCAGAGGCAGTATGCCTTTCTGAGTATGGGACCTGCCTTCAGCATCATCAGGAGCAGCATTTGGCTGCCTGGAAATAGTGTGCTGGACTTGCTGGACCTGGCTTGGACTCTTGGGAAACAGCAGTCTCCCACAATACAGGGTCTCTCTGTGAAATCAGTGGGCATTAGAGATTCAGGAGAGAAGGTATCTTCCCACCTGGCACATAATGCAGGACTCTGGTGGGATTTGCTGCCCAAAGAAATGGTACAAACCAAATA
>NW_015256314.1:0-471 GCF_001447785.1 Gekko japonicus
ACACCAGATCTTGACAGTTATAGAAAAGCAGCTATCCTAGCATCAATGATACGCCAATACCATGACAATGACTCACTAGATTGGAAAGTGATTGAGGAATCTAGTATATCCAAAGACTCGTTTCAAGAACTCCTCTGGCATAAGACTTTTAAAGAAATCGAAGGTCAAATCCATAACATATTCGTGAAAGCAGCCCTCAAAACCTGGTATGAAGTCAAACCAAAACTAATCACCAAAAACTCGAAACTTAGCACCTTCACAAGACAGTCCTGGTTCAAACCTGCGGAAGCGCCCCTTACTTTCGAAACCTGGAGAGACAAAAAATTAAACAGAATATACGATGTTTTCCGGAAAGGCAAAATGGTATTGAAAAAGGATTTAGAACTTAAACACCAAACCACATTAAAATGGTTCGAATATCTTCAGGTGCAAGATTTAATCCACAAGACAGAATTTTTGGCAGCAAGCAAG
>NW_015256315.1:0-471 GCF_001447785.1 Gekko japonicus
GAACAAAATCCACGGATAAGCAGAGCCACCCCCACATTAGAACAGCATACACAATTTATTTACTAATTTATTTTGATTTCCACTCCTCCTAACAGCATAATTTGCAGCTGAGGGACGCAAGTGCACTTTTGCCACCTGTGAGAATGCAATCCTATGTCTGCCTGCCCAGGACTGGTCTCCGTAACTGCATTCACAAAGGACCGGGCTGCTAGACACCTGCTCTTTCCAACTGAAAAGCCACTGCAGCGAGAATCAATAGTAGTGGCAATGTTGCGTGTCTCTTCTACAAGTGCATCAATAATTCTGTATGCCTAAGACTTCAAAACTACAAGAACACTAAAGAGAGGAAGGTGGCTGCCTTGCAACGATTTCCCCCTCTATGAATTTTAAACTATGGCAAAAATGTAATCAATTCATGGTCAACAAACCCAGGAGGAGGAGGAAAAAACAAGAATGGAATAATAATAATAA
>NW_015256316.1:0-471 GCF_001447785.1 Gekko japonicus
TGGCTGTGAGTTCCACCGGCTAATTTTGCATTAAAGAAGTACTTCCTTTCGCACTGATGACACTGGAGCAGGGAGGACAAATCTCAAGTGTGGCAATGTTGCCATCTTGCGTGGTTTAGCTCAGAAATGGAGGGTTGTTGTGTCCACTCCACGCTTTATAAAACAAATCAAAATGGTATAGTCAGGATTCCGCACCAAGAAGAGCTCGGTTCTGCAAATTGTGTCAATTACACGTTGCAGAATTTGCAGAATATGCATTTGCCACATCTTGTTTTCCTGGCTGCTTCTGCTTCTGCAATTCAAGTACATCGCCCGTACACTCTCAGCCGTATCTTCATAGCCAGAAAATTCAGCCAGGGGGATGGGGCTGGAACTTTCAGGAAATGGAATTCTGCGCCTAACCAACATCCAGCAGATTTTTCTCACCCCATTGCAGCAGACACAAATCTGGAGAGCCAGTTTGGTGTAGTG
>NW_015256317.1:0-471 GCF_001447785.1 Gekko japonicus
TGAAGAGGACAAATGGAAAATAACTGGCTGTTGGTAATGTGACCTGATAAGACATGATAAGAAAGGGTTAACACCCCTCCCCAGCACTGAGGCCCCAAGCCAACCCCCTTCTTCCTGTAGCTCTGTTAAAAGAAATTTAAAAAGACATGAATTCCAGTCACAGATTTCCAATGTTTTATCTGACTTGGCCCTCAGGCTAAAGAACAAATTGACTTTATGGAGACCTGAAAATAGTAGTCAGGTCTTAAATGCTTGACTAGATAGGGATTTAAAGCATCCTATACAATATAGCTTTGAAATCAATACAGCAGACACATATCTGCTCCTTTTGTAGGAATGGTAAGGGTAATGAGTTTGCCCTAACAAGGTTAGACATTCTGCAACCACAGTTAACTTCACAGTGAAATCCTTGCCAAGGCTTTCTTATCTTGCAGCAGAAACAGGAATATTTTGAACAGCTCCAGGGACATG
>NW_015256318.1:0-471 GCF_001447785.1 Gekko japonicus
TCCTTGGAAACCACCACCCTCCCCAGCACTGAATGCCCTGCCTTCCGTTCCATAGTCCTCCCAATGGGCCAAAGCAATGCCCCTCCCCCACTTAGGAGAGCAATTGCCGTAAACCTACTCTAAAGGCCCATTTCCATATCTACTTTGGCACATAGTGATCCATGCTGAACCTTGTAAGGTAGATTGTACTTTCAGTCAGACAACTGCTTTTTGTCAAGTAACATCCAGAGTACATCCATTTCATATATCTAAGGGGGGCCCTGGCCGTTTAAACACAATAGCCTCTGGAAGTATACCAGACAGCCAAGCTAGGATGACATTTTAACTGCTGATTGCATAAACCACCACTTCTGTGCGGGGCTGTACAGTTAAAGGTCACTGAACATCGTTACAGATTTAGGATCCTTTCTGCCATTTCGAATAATAGGTATTTTTTAAAACATCATTTGTAGCCCACCTTTCTCAATGAGA
>NW_015256319.1:0-470 GCF_001447785.1 Gekko japonicus
TCCATGCTTGCCCACATGGCTGCTGCTCTTCCACTTGCCACAACTGCTTTTCCCCTTCTCAACAATATCAAAAGATCTGTTTTGCTCCCTGTAAGTTAGGGTTTGGAAGATCTCTTTAAAAGGCCCTCGTCTTTTCCATTTTCCAATTATTCTTTAAATTCTCCTATCTGTACGTGGCACCATTGTGCTGAGTTTTTGATCTGTACTCAGAACTGCATATATAGATATGGAAACGAAACAAGGATAAGCTGTAACAAATATTGCTTTAGAAACCAGAACACTAGCAATATCAAGAAATAAAATGTGCATATGCCGGCTTCTTGTTCTGAAATCAGGCTGTCTTGTTCTAAAGTTTTCAACAACATTTTCAAGCATAACCATATATACAATGTAATAGGTATAATAGTTTGACAAAAAGGGCCATTGCATTCTAAACCAGGTCAAGTAAGTGAAAGAGGCCTCGAGTTACT
>NW_015256320.1:0-470 GCF_001447785.1 Gekko japonicus
AACCGACCGGTTAAGACTCCCTCTCTGTTCGGAAGAGGAAGAAGCCACTCTTGGGAGAGCACAGAAAACCCAAGTTGTTAAGACTCACTCCACATCCGGAAGTGCGAACTGCTCTTTGGAGTGTCTGGAAGACAATTGCGCTCATCAAGGCAGAATTAGGCGGGTGAGAATCGTTTTGATGAAAATTGTAGCGCAAGGGTTCCAGACTGGCTGCAGTTCTGTCGAGAACACTTGGCAAGAGGGGCGTGTTGGAGAGCCTACATGGTCGTGAAATTTCCCTGAACTTCCCCCGACCTATCAGAGCAGGAAAATGCACACTGACATGTAGCAGAGAGTTCTCTTCCTCTGACAAAAGATCCACTTATGGTGGAAGAAGGTTCTTGGAGGGTGGAAGAGGGCTTGGCTGAGCCGTGGGGCGGAACAACTGCCACGGGGTGGAACACCTGCTTGGCCTTGACGGAGCAATCCAG
>NW_015256321.1:0-471 GCF_001447785.1 Gekko japonicus
AGAATTTTGGAATCGGCAGGCCCAGCTTTAAAGACACCAGGGGAACAATATATAAATAGAATTATCTCCTTCAGCTCTCGAATGGGGATGGCAGTTGAGGTAGACAGAAGGACGCTGTCTGCTGTCTGAGGTGACCACTTCATGCTGTCTCATTACAGAGCTGGGCCTGCATGAAAGAGATCACTGATGATACGATTATCAATGCTTCAGAGAACTATAGGACGCAGTCAGGACCTGAAATCTCACAGATGCCTCTATCGTATTTTAATGCATTTTGGGCGCATCCGATGCATAAGAGTCCACCCATTCAAATATAAAGCAGGCGAGGCCTAGTTTTAAATAACATTTACAAGTGAAGAAAACTAACCATCCTGAAAAAGATTGGGGGGTGTTTTTGCCCCAAAGTCCTTGTTGTCGCACCAAAATTAATACCTTGTTTAGTGTGGTACAGCACTAATGAAACATGTGAAT
>NW_015256322.1:0-470 GCF_001447785.1 Gekko japonicus
AATATAAGAGGAGCTGTGCTAGCTCACACCAGTGGTCCAGTTACTCCACTATCCTCTTTCATACAGTGGCCACAGATACTTCTCACAAATTGGTCTAACCCCTTTTAAAAAACATCTAACTTCGCAGCCATCATCACTACATCACTCAGCAGTGAATCCCACAAAGTTACTACATGAAGAAGTACTTCCAATCAGCTCTTGAAACTGGGATTCTTTTTCATCACCTGGATGCTCATCAATAGACGGGCAGACACATTCCTGTATTCTATGTGTGCAAAATGAAAACCTGCATGGAACTAATGTCATTCATTTGACCTGGATCTCTTTTATCTCTGAACTGTAATAATTGTGTATTTTTAAACAAATCTCAATGGCTCAAGGAAATGGCATTTTGTACATGCTCAAAAGCACCATCCTCTTTATTTTATTGTATTTTTATACTGTATTTCTTATTTGGAATAGTGATTGTA
>NW_015256323.1:0-470 GCF_001447785.1 Gekko japonicus
TTTAATGGATTCCATGGTATCCTGCATCTGATTCATCTTGAGTGTTCCACCAAATTGCTCTATTCATCTTCCAAGCTGCTCCATATCCCCCAATGCCCTGGTAAACCATGGAGCCTATCAAAGCAAGAGGAGGCAAGGAGCAGCCCTGTTAAGGGCCCCAGCCAGTCCATCATTCCCATTCAGAAGCAAAGCCCTCCACAAAGTCACCAGGGAGGCCCTCAAAATGTCCAGAACTGCCTGGCAACTAACAGAATACAGTAGTCTTTGAGGACAAATCACCCAGATAAGTCTATCATCCCTGCAGGGAAGGGGCAGCAAGCTCCATCATGTATTCAGAAGATAGTAATCTGACATGACAAGGGGGAAACCTCCACCCCTTGATCAGATCACCCACAAGCACTCAGTGCAGAAAGGACTTTAACTTAGTAGTATGAAATTCCCCAGAATCATGGAATCATAGAGTTGGAAGG
>NW_015256324.1:0-471 GCF_001447785.1 Gekko japonicus
GAGATTTGATTGGCTGTGCAGATTTTAAACAATGTCGCTTTGGCAGCAAATGCCACCACAGCACACTGTTTGACAGAAGGGATGGCAGTCATTTTGTGGCTGGTTCGGCCTCCTGCAGTAACCGTTTTGTGGCTGCACCACTATGCCACATCAGAATTCCAAAGCTGCCCACAAGCTTTAAAAGGCTGGGGACCCCTCGGGTAGAAAAAGTCCTGTGACCAAAAGAAAGATGCAGTGACACAGAGAGACTTTTATCTGGTTATAACACTAGCAAGAGTTATCTGTTCCAACAAAGCACACCTCGTAGAGGCAGAAGACACTCCAACACACTCACAAGCAGGTCCTAACAACACAGTCTTGGGATAATGCAGCCGAAGGGATGCCTTTGACAGAAATTCCCATTCCCTTGTCTCATGAGAAGGCCTGTTGTAAGAGAAAGAGGGGCACCAGCATTCCTGAGACATTATACAA
>NW_015256325.1:0-470 GCF_001447785.1 Gekko japonicus
TGCAATGGAGTTCATCGATGCAATTGATCGCTGCTATTAGCTGCTACTACTTTAGAAATGGTTCAGTAGTCAGCCCTAACTGAACGGGGTATTAATATTATCAATTAATTAATTATTTGAGGGAATAAGTCTGTTACTGGGTTTGAATAAATTAATGGTAGGGAGCTAAGAGTTAGGTGCTGTTGTTGCTGGAGTTTGGATGATTGTTCAACAAGAAGGATTTGTCCTCAGTTACAAGACCGTCCAAACCAATTTGTAGTATAATATTGTAGTTGCTATTATTGCCTAAATTAACTTAGTGTTAGGAAATAAAAAAAATAAAAATAAAGGGTGGGTGGGAAGGCCTTTATTTATTTACTGGCCGATACCAATCAATTCCGGTGAAATTTTGTGTGGTAGGATAGGTTGAGTAACTGTAGTAGTAGCGATTTTGTATTTATATGTTAACATAAAAACATAAGAGACGCCAA
>NW_015256326.1:0-471 GCF_001447785.1 Gekko japonicus
TGGTCCTGATCAGGATAAACAGCCTGAGCACCCTGTTCATTGTCTGAAGAACCAGATACTTGTACTGGTTCATTGTGTGCAGTCACCAGTCCTCTCTGTGTCCCCACATGGTTGGATTTCAAGCAGTCGCCACAGCAACTTCTTGTTCTCTTATCCAAACAGTGGGAAATGTCATGATTCCATGCCTGTCTATCATACTGCAATTCCCTGTGTTTGTGGGAGCTTTGAAGTACCTCATGTGAGAGAGAAAGGAAGCAGAATTAGTATCTAAATTCTTTGTTTTTATTGCTTTCTTGCTTTAGAAATATATATTTGGCTTTTCTTCTCTTTACCCCCATAAATGCTGCGGCTTTTTCACTTCCTTCTTTGGAATTAATTTAACTATTATTTATTTATTTATTTGCTTTGCCATCAAGTCACAGTGGCTTATGGTGACCAAGTACGGGTTTTCAAGGCAAGAGACATTCAGAG
>NW_015256327.1:0-470 GCF_001447785.1 Gekko japonicus
GAAATCGAAAGTTAAGCCTGAGCTTGACAGCTGCAGACATCCAGCTCTCCTCACGGGGTTATTCCTCCTGCGGATGGGGAGGGTGGAGGGGAGTTGGGAGGAGGGGGAGAGGAGGCAGTGAGGGGATTCGGAACGATTCCCCTTTAGCCCCCAAAGGTGACCTTGGCCCACTCCGTCTCTGAGCCTGGCCCGCCTTGCAGGGTTGTTGTGAAGGCAGAATGCTACTCTGAGGTCTTTGGATGACAGACATAAGATCACCTCCTCGTGAGGTGAGGTTCAGAAATCTGGACTCCAGGCATGCTGCCGGTCCCGCCTCCCTGCCTTCTGTCCGCCTGGGATTTTCTTGCACGGAGGGGGCTCACCCATCTTGATGTGACCCTCCAGATGCCTACAGCTTGAAAGAATGGGACCAGCAGGCCTATAGAGAAAAGTCACCTAGCTTCTGGTTGAAAACCTCCAGAGAAGGAGAG
>NW_015256328.1:0-470 GCF_001447785.1 Gekko japonicus
CAGCCATGCAATGTAGATTAGCTAGAGAAATAGGGATCACACAATGAACTTCAAGATTTAACAGGGATATGAACCTGGATCACCACATCTAAACATATATTATAGTCAGCAATTTCACCCTTCTGAGCACTGTGTACTAGGACACAACATGTTTCAATTGCCCTTGTAGTCATAAAAGTAATAATTTTCATGGGAATATAAAGGCCAACCTAGATGCAGTATGGTGAGAAACATGCCGTGTCTTAACTCCACAAAATGGCTGCCATGCCATGGGTACCAGGGGTGTGCAATTACAGAATGTTGGGAGGTCTCAAGTGAAGTCGCTTCCTATGTTGGGTACAGCTATTTCCAAATGGGCACTCTCTGCAGAGCCAAAGGTAATGCCTTCTGTATTTTTCTGAAGCACCTCTTCTCTGATGTGTGGAAGAAAACCAAGATTGACTCTTTGCTTTGGGGAAGAGCTGTTTTGG
>NW_015256329.1:0-470 GCF_001447785.1 Gekko japonicus
TATTTTAAAGGCTGATAAACTATGTACTAGTTAAAATAACCAGAAATGCCAGGAAATGGTCAGATTGGTAGCTTTTAAAAAGAAGCATTTGTTTTCACTGAAGGAAAAAAGAGAGCATTTATATTTACTAAAGGGCAAAAAACCACAACCCACCAGGGAAAGAATCAAACCTCAGGTTTGCATTAGCTTACCTAGTCCCTAACAAATGGCAGGCATCCTACTTTAGACAGCAAAAGATTCTTCCAATTTATGTGATTCTTCTGTTAGTGGAAGAACCACTTAAGTGGGAGAAAGGCTTCAAACTTTGCCCAGTGTATTGGTAGAATACAGGCCGCCGTTTCTCTTACATTTTAATATTGTTTTTATTTTGCAGAAGTAATACTTTAGCTGAAGTGCAGTTGCATTGTTTCTCCCTTGTGACGAGAAGCCTGTGCAGTCCTCATTCAATTCTTCTTTAGGTTAAACAAGAA
>NW_015256330.1:0-470 GCF_001447785.1 Gekko japonicus
TCAGGAGGCTGCGGGCTTCAAACTATTCCTCTGTGTCCCTGGCTTCCCGGGGGACGAGTCTGAGGAGAGCTCCCAAGCCACAGTTCCCAAAGCATGAAGTCATGCAGATTTCAAATGGGGCACCTCACTTGCGAGGGGAAACATGCTCAGGCTCTGAAGAGCAGGGCGGCCATTGCGAGGCGAGCGGGGCCGGGAGGCACCTCAACACAGAGTGAGGAGGAGGACACTGTGGGAGGAGCATACTGCTGGTCCCGGCACCGTCGCCCCGGCTCTTGCCGCAGCTGCTGCCAGGCTGAGCGGGCAAGCTGCTGTGGCAGAGCTCCGGGCCCTCTCCTCTAGTCCCAGTTGCAAAGTTTACAAGTAGTGGACCGCGTGAGGGCCTCGCTCTTCCTGCCCGCTGCCTTGAATCCCAGCTTGCCACTTCCAAGGAGGCGGGTGGTGGGAAGTGAGGAGGCAGGACCAGGGGAGAC
>NW_015256331.1:0-470 GCF_001447785.1 Gekko japonicus
TAATGGTGGGCAGAAGCAGGCATCCAAGTGGGTCATTCACCTGAGTGGGGGTGGGCCATGCTGTGTTAGACAGGGTGAGAAGTGCCACTGGGCCGTTTACCACCAAGCCTGGACTATCAGGACTCTAAAGTAAGGCAGTGAGTGAAACCCTGTGCCACCTGCCTTGCAGCTTCCTGGTGTACTTGGGAAAATGGGGGATAGCTCAAGTTTCTATTATATGAAGATGAACAAACACAACAGAACAAAACCACTGGCCACTCTAATACCACATGGTTTTAGAATGATGGGGTGGAGATGAATGATAACAGAGTAAGTACTACATGCTAGGGCTCCCCCAGAAGAGGCATTTTGTTTTGGTTATAGAGCACCAGTTTCCTACTAACTTTCCCATGGACTACGTTACCATACTTTACGCTTTATGTGGTTGATTTTACTCATAGTCTCCTACAGGGGTCATTTCGTAGAAAAAG
>NW_015256332.1:0-470 GCF_001447785.1 Gekko japonicus
TCTTTCTGTTTCTCTCCCTTTGCAGCTGCGCAAGCCAGCAAACATCCCCATTTGAAAGCGGTCATCTCCCGCACCAATCTGCCAAGCTTGGGCATCAGGCAGCAGAGGGTAGATGGGCTCCCAGAGAGGTGCTGCTGCCACTGCCACACCTTTGGCCCCCTTGCCCTTCCTCCCCAGGGGCCGCCACCAGCTCCCTCCTCCCCGCAGGCCAGTGCCCAAACTTGCCGCTGGCGTGTACTCATTGTTGCTGGCAGTCCTGGAAGAGACTGGGACAGGTCTTGCAACAGCAGTCCCAGCAGCGCATGGGCAGTTATTGGCATGGCGGCTTCCCATGTGCCTCCAGCATCTTTTCCTGGTAATCCCGTTGGCAGCATGTACCGTTCTTGCCATGGCAGACCTAGCAGCGGCAGAGACAGTTATTGCTGTGGTGGCTTTCCTCACAGTCTCAGTAAGTCTGTTCTCTGCACATG
>NW_015256333.1:0-470 GCF_001447785.1 Gekko japonicus
GAAATCATCATAAATGGAGGGAGTGCCTCTAATGTGCAGAAGGCAGGCTTCATCTGACCCAGGGCTTGGCCTTGGAACCTGTTTTCAGTGCCAGCTTTCTGTTGTAAGGATACCTGACAAATGAGGGGCTGCTTCTTAGCAGGAGCAGAATGACTTTCATTCACTCTGAGCTCATCTAAGGAGTGGGCTGGTTCCCGCGTTTGTTGCTCCCAGAAACAGCTGATCCCCAGAGGTTTTTTGAGTAATGGAACTAACTGCTAAGAAAATGATTGAGGAGGACTGGCTCTTGTAAGCAGAGGAATGGATAGAGAGTGTGAACTCCTGTGCTCGATTTAATTTTATAACAGTTAAAACCATGCAAGACTGCTAAGTTACCCAGTCTTTGGGTGATTCCACACAACCACTTTAGACTGGAACAACTATAATGTCTTGCAGAGATGATTATGTATGTTTTTAACTGTCTTTCCAAT
>NW_015256334.1:0-470 GCF_001447785.1 Gekko japonicus
GATTCTTATAAAAATAAAACACACACTCCTGTACATGCAGTTCCGAAGTGTAAATTGCCTTTATGGAACACACTACCATATAAAAGTTCATCACAGAGGGTGGGGAAGAATAATTATTGACTACTACTAGATTGATATTTTATGTGGAATTAAATTCAGATTTTATGTCTTCCAGGACTCACCACAAACCAGGGAAACGGAATTACACTGGGATCCTGGCATTGTCCATAACGCACAAGTGACTTAAGTGGATTGATCGCTGCTGTTTGGAACTGTACAACTTATAAGTGGTTTTAATATTTATATGATTGAGATATTTACGTTCCTTCATTCTAAATGTTTGTTTTGAACATATGACTATGGGCATTAGTTGTGGGGTCATCTCCTATACATGATTGATACATACATTTACAATACAAATATTCAGTAATGCCAATGACTATAATTGTTTTCTCTAGTTTAATTAATTA
>NW_015256335.1:0-470 GCF_001447785.1 Gekko japonicus
ACAGTCCTCTTTCATCCTTTGCTACATAAGTGTAAGATAGAAGCTCTTCCAATATATTTTGTACACCCAATGAGATCTGTCCTGCAACTTTTGATGAGCATTTGGAGACTCATGGATTACAAGTAATGGAGGTATTTGTTAAGCACATGTCTGCTTGACTGAGAGCTACTCACAGTTTCCCACTGAGCATGACTGTTCTAATGGGGCAAACCAAGCCATAAAGATACCTTGGGGAGCTTTCATTTTATAAATATACATGTTCCTGTTCTTAACTTGATCTATTTTCAACAATTTCTCTGTGATCGCAAGGTATAATATCAGACCTTAAGCACTAAAATGTAGCCTGGAATATATAGCCCTTCTATAGCTCAGGGTCCCACTGCACCAAAAGTTTTGCTTGCATATGTTCTTCTAGTTATGCGCGTTTTCTTTGTATGTTTCATAGGGAAGCAGTCCTTGTACTACTATGC
>NW_015256336.1:0-470 GCF_001447785.1 Gekko japonicus
ACATATTATTTAGAACTCTGCTTTTATATAGGAAAGCAAGCTAGTCCTTTAGTCTTTTAATATTCTGGTGCAAAGCTTTCTGTTCATTAGTTTAGTTTTTGTTACAGCAGAATATCTAAATTTAAATTCCGTTCAGCTAAATTTCACAACTTGGCTTCCGATTGTAGATTAGCTGCCTTTCTCCCTCACAGAACTCAAGATGGCTTACGACAGAAACGAAACATTATTAAAAGCGCAATGCAAACAGCAATGATAAAAAGTTAACCCACAAAAAGTCACAGTTTAAAACCTCCAATTAGGACTGCCAACAATAAAAACTAGATCTATTTAGGGATTGGGACACAGAGTCATTGGGTCCACATGTACAGACAATGCTAGCTTCCTTCCAGTTACAAGAGGCGTTATAAATTGTACTCTGATATTAAACATAGATTCATATACACTATGACACAAATCCACAGAAATGCAGT
>NW_015256337.1:0-470 GCF_001447785.1 Gekko japonicus
GCGACTGAACAACCACAACAACTCTAACCCCATTGGTTCTGTGGCCACCTTTGGGGTGTTGAGAGACGTCAGTGGGTGCCACCACAGAATGCCAGCCACGGGGGGCCATGGCCGGTCTCAGAGGGGCTGCTTCTGGGAGCTGGGGCCAGTCAGAAAGGGCCGGGAGGCTGCAAGCCAAGCATCCTGTGGTGAAGGAGGCAGCAGCAGTTTCTGCAGCCGCAAAGGTGGTCCCTCTGCCCTGAAGCGCCTGCTCCTGGTGCTCCACTCAGATGGCGGAAATCCTGGAGCTGCTCTTTGCTTTGGAGGAGAAGGAAGTGGGTGCCAGGGTTGGAGGAGGCCCTGTGGTGCTGCCGGTGGGGGCTAGGAAGGTTGCTGGCCCCTCGGGTGCGGACTGCACTCCTCCCGGAATGACAACCGGTCTCCAGGCAACAAAGATCACCCCCAGTGGCCAATCAGAAGTCCAGCTGGGC
>NW_015256338.1:0-470 GCF_001447785.1 Gekko japonicus
CCTGATTGTTTGTGAGGGGCTATTGTTGTGCAGTTTCTTAGCAGTCACATTAAAAATGAAAATCTTTGTGTAATTGGTGGCATTAAGAGGAGCTTACATTTAATCACAGCAATAGGTTAATAAAAGGCTTGTTCCTCTGCTCTTGTTAACCAAACTACCATTGATGTGAAATTTGAGTTTGGTGTAAGCACATCTAATAAATCTATACTTAATTAAAGCAAAGTCACACTGGTCAGACCTTAAGTTTATTTGAGGAGAGTTCCTAAATTGCTAACTTTACTTTGGCTGAAGTTATTTGTACCATCAAGCGCATAGTCCATTTCTTATCCATACCATGTCTTCTTTGCCCAGGTCATGCTCTTGCATTATGCACCATACTTTCTCCTCCGGTGTATTTATTCTGCGACTACAATAAAAAATGCATTTTTCTAGATCAGTGTCGAATGTCACTTGTGACATGTGGGGGGTGG
>NW_015256339.1:0-470 GCF_001447785.1 Gekko japonicus
CAGTGGGCTCTTCTGCTCCCCTCAAAGTCAGGAGGATAGATAGCCCATTTTTATGATCTGAATATGCATATCAAATTTCACAAGGGAGGTTATCATTCTACAAACAACCTAGTTCAGTTATGTAAAAGGCCTCACTTTCATTCAATCAACTAGGGTCGGAATACAGTAACATGAGCTGCTTGCATAAGTGGGAAAAGATGTGTTATCCCCCTATAGGCAAAGTAACTTCATCCTGATAGAGGAGGAGAATGAGTTTCACTCTTTGGATCAGACCCAAAAGTCGGGGGGAGGTATAAATTGTATACCAAAAATATACCACAGGCATACATGACACAAGCCTACAAAACCAACATTAGAAAGTGGAGAGCTAGGATAATTGACAGAAATATCAACAAATGTGGGAAGAAATCCATGAAATTAACAAGATTTTCCTTATCCAAATTTAAGGACATCAGGATCTAGGGAAGGAA
>NW_015256340.1:0-470 GCF_001447785.1 Gekko japonicus
TCTTTTTATTATATTACGGCATGCCAATTTACAAAGATTAAACTGGAAACAAGGAGAAAGTTTGGTATGTCTTAATGTCCACATTATCTTTTGTTTTCACGAAATCAATCAAAGAAGCAACAGAATCTCAAATCGCTCTCTATTTCCCACCCCTCAAATCTGGCATAATCTGTTTTTGCCAGTCTCCAAATCTTAGTCAGCATCAACGTTTTGTGAGGGTGCCATTGACTGGTGACTCATGTTTTCTCCATGGTTACCGAAATCTACAGGAATCCGAAATGTTCCATTTCTAACTCCTCCACATACTCAGTAGAACAAATGACACTGAGAGTTACAAGTGAGGATAAACTGACAATCTGAAAGAGGGTTTAATTGTCCAAAGGGAGGACGGCCAGAGCTGGGGACAAAATTTGGGGGATGAGGTGTGGCTAGATAATTTTTTGTCTGGGCCTGTCATGACTCAGGTGGGG
>NW_015256341.1:0-470 GCF_001447785.1 Gekko japonicus
TGGGCTAGTTTCAAGATGTCCACTGTAACGGGTGGCACAGAGAGACAGTTCACGTGCTTAAGCATTCTGCATTCATTTTAAATGTGCTGACTTATAGCCTGCAAACATCTCTGGTAAGGTCTCTCTCTAGCTCTGTCATACTATTGATTGTACTTATGCATGTGACATTTGCTTTGCTGAATCAGAAATCTGCCTAGTTCCAATGACAGTCAGTCCAGTGCTCTGACAACTTCAGAAGCCAGGCATGATGGCACAGTGATCATCCTTGATTGTCTCCCTGAGCTCTTGAATCAGTGTAATCTGCCTTTGATCCTAAATGCTCTATTTAGCTATCAGGTATGTGAAATGAATGATGAGAGCTAATTTGTTAGGAGTAAAGAAGTACTGGAAGTCTGCCTTTGGTCTGGGGAACTATCAGATGTTCTTTAGCCTTCTCTTCTGGCAGTTGCACACACTCAGATTGGTTCTGT
>NW_015256342.1:0-470 GCF_001447785.1 Gekko japonicus
CCCCCCCCTTTATATTGATCTGTCTCCTCTGTATGTAAGACGTGTTCTTCCTCGCCTGCAGTGTTGAGGGCCCTTTCGTTAATAATAATAATAAAAGGGGGAATTATACTATGTTCGTATGTTGGCATGCACTTTTGAACCCCACTGGATGATTTTTTTATGTTTTAAATGGGGAGGGGAGGGGCCTACCCCCCACAAATCAGTTCTGCCTGAACAGCAAGTGGGAAAATTAGTCATTCCGGAGAGTGAAATATTTATATTGTATCCCGGGCTGATGACGGATCAGGCAGCATAGGAATTCCATCTTCTTCTCTATCTGTGTTTCTTCCATGCAAGATAATGAAATGGGGAGAAATGGAGTGGCCAATTAAGGGAATTGCTTTTCATTAATTGTTTTTAATTCAGATGAGAGAGAAAGCGACATGGGCAGCACAAGTCATTTCGGGAAGTAGAGCCCCGCATGCGTTTTC
>NW_015256343.1:0-470 GCF_001447785.1 Gekko japonicus
TGGCATCTCTTATGTTCTTATGTGTGAAATCACCCTTGCAACAGAGTAGTCTGTTTTCTCTTCACTGTTGACTGTGGTTTCCCTTCATACCTGATGTGCACTGAAGCCCAGCCCCCTGATGTGTTCTCATGTGACCCTCAGGATTTTCTGCCCACCCTGTTTTAATTTTGATTTTATTTTGGGGGACATGGGTAAAACTGCATAGAAGCAACGCAGTACTTAAAAAACAAACAAAACCCTACATGTATTTGCAGAAACCTCTAACAATCCTCTCTCCCTCCCTAAAAGGCAGACTGAACTGTGAGTGTTTCTCTTCTGTTTCTTTTAAAAATAGACATGAGCATAAGTAACACTGGATAGGAATAGCTCAATACCTTTACAACCTTAAAAAAAACCCTTGTCCTCCAAGGATCTCCTCCCTTCCATCTAAAAGGCAGGGGATTTTGTTCTGTTATGTTTATTTCTGCTGG
>NW_015256344.1:0-470 GCF_001447785.1 Gekko japonicus
GCGCAGCCCAGCCCAGTTCTGAGCAGAAGATGAAGGAGGACCCCTTTTTCAAAGCATCTGTGTGACTGTTCCCTGGGATGCACGCGGGTTCCCACAACTGACGAAACATCTGTTTCAAGTTGGGAAGGGAGGCTGAAGCGACTTCCCCACGTGCGATACAGTCCTGACCTGAATTGCGCACCACGAATGGGCATTGAGGGGAACCCACAGCGCATGCTTAAATATTACCCAGTCTGGGGATCCCAAATCCTACCCGTGGGGCTCCGTAACGCATGAATTATTCATGATCCACATGCTTAAATTTTGAGGAGGGCAAGCCCCCCTCCCTCCAATGTCAAATCATTATTTTCCAGTGGCTTTTCATTAGACTTCATACATCCATGTCTGTTTGTATGTGGAAGGTGAGTGTGATGCTTTGGCTAATAGGTATGTATATGGTTGCCAGGTCGCTCCCGGCAACTGGTAGAGGA
>NW_015256345.1:0-470 GCF_001447785.1 Gekko japonicus
TTCTTTTGCAGTGTTTTTATAAATGCACGTGCATCACTAGCAGAGAGGGGAGAAAAGAGAGACATGAATAGAAGGAACTGTGATGTGTGGTCAACTGTGCATGCCAAGTTTGTTGCATAAAACTGGGGAAGAAAGAACAAAAGAATGGAAGATTACTAAGAAGACCAAGTAATTTGGGGCTTCAGAGTCTAGAATGAAATTTTGAACATTTCTATCTCTTTAGTCAACCTTCTCCTTCCTCCAATGTACACAAGCTTGGTAAATTATTCTTAAAACCCTGGGAAATAAAGAATGAAACAATGGAGAATTCCTTCTGGTTTGGTTCCACTTCAGGAAGAAGACCAAGCGACTTGGAACTCAATCAGAGAGAACATTCAGAGCATTTCTTTCTCGCCCTTCCTGCAAGGTATTCAGGCTCTCATCCATGACTCTTCCTTCCCTATGTGATCCTCACAACAGCCCCATGAGGT
>NW_015256346.1:0-470 GCF_001447785.1 Gekko japonicus
GGGGGGGGGGCTTGCTTTTGTAACTGCCTTTGTGTTGCAAGCTATTTTTATGCTGCAGTCTACCATACATAATGAGCTTATTTTTTCATGGCATATCAAATAACTTATTTTTAGGGTTGTGTTGACACACAAAAAATCTTCTCCTTGTGAGGACACTTCGATAATGGACACTTCTATGCTTCATTTGGGCCTTGAAACCTGTTCCCTGCTACTGTTCAACAAGGAGTGTGAGTGGGGAATTGGGGGTGTGATTTGGTGTGGTTCCAGTGCATGCCACTTCATGTGCAAAACTGGAAGTGCTGTCAATGCTTCAGGGCTTAATCTCCCTGGATGTTAGTGTGCTCTGGGCTACATCAGGCCAGTTCCATCCCTTCTCCCCCAGGTTCAGAATGCACCCTAAGTCTTAGTTATATACTCCATTGATTATATTACCACAAAGAACTACAATTAATAGTTTTCTCCCATCTCTT
>NW_015256347.1:0-470 GCF_001447785.1 Gekko japonicus
ACCACTACACCAAACTGGCTATCAAAAAGTGAAAGAACACCCATTTGGGATCTTAGATCTCACGACCATCAACGTTATATTTAAAAGTGGGGATGTAAAAGGAATTGTCCATTGGTTCCATTTGAACCATGTTGTTTCAAATGAGCTTTTGTGAAGCCAACGAGAACCACTCCATATGAATTCTACTGACTTCCAAAGTAAGTTTGGGCAGAAAACAGATGGCATCTGTGTCCCCATCCCCTCTTTTTTAGGTTCAAAACTGATTATTCCATTTTCCTCTTTTTTGGTCCTCTTTTCAATGTTACTTCACTATCTTTGTTTCTTTCTGTTGTGATGTGGGTCGTCACGATGGTCCCCTGCTGAGTGTGTTCTCTGAGGGGCTCATAGCAAGTGTCCCATTGTGATCTATAATAGTATTGTTGTGAATGCTGACTGACTGTTCCTTTGTTAGGTTAATGGCTCAGAATGGT
>NW_015256348.1:0-470 GCF_001447785.1 Gekko japonicus
CAGCTTAGAGGGAACATTGATCTGCAGTACATCACTTAACTGTTTACCATGCGGCCAGTTCTTTACAGCGCCAATACCTCTGTCTTCAAGCTGGAAAGCATTTAGAGCGCCAGACGGTTTAATTGACGGGAGCATATCCAGCAGGGATTTGTGGAGTCAGCCAGAAATAAATTTACTTAAGGTCAGCAGAAAAACTACAGCAGACAGGGTGATGGGTAGCCTGACCCTCTAAGTAGAGTGTTAAAGAGAAGTATTAATCAGACTTGGCATGTCCTGAAGGATATAGCTGTTTGGGAGGAGAAAATACTAGTTGCTTCCTTACAAAACAATAAAGAATATTAAGGAACGCCTGGCCCACAGCAATATGCTCTCAGATATACAGTAAGGATAGCAAGCCTTACAAACAAAGATGCCATGGGAATGTTCCTTGGGAATGATGTATTGCAAACAAGCTGTTAGAAAAATGTGTG
>NW_015256349.1:0-470 GCF_001447785.1 Gekko japonicus
CCACCACTGATCTAGGATGACTTCTTTTCTCCTCTTTCTGCAGGTATTTAGCCTAGGTCAGGCCGGAGGAATGATGAACCCTTGGGCAGAAGCCAGAGGGCAGTTGCTGAAAGCTGTTGGTCCTTCGCTCGCATCCTGGGACCTGTGATAGATAGCTTGGCAAACCTGAGCCAGCCCAGATTTGTTTGTGTTTTCTCTGTCTGTTTAATTTTTGGAACTTCCTCCCCTTTTTGCGAGGTGCTTCAAGAAACAGATAAACACATCTGCGGAACTTGTACATTTCTTTTTTAAAGGCTCACTCTGTTTGTTGCAAAAGCACTATAAGTTTCCAATCTCTTCTCACAAGGAAATTGATCTCATGCTGGAATTTCCTGCCAGTTAGGGAAGCACGGGACAATATTGGTGTGTTTGCATTACAAGCAGGGATGGATGTGAGCTGCAATTCCACTGAGTACAGGAAAAGGGTAGCC
>NW_015256350.1:0-470 GCF_001447785.1 Gekko japonicus
GTTAAAGTCCAGGTATCTGAGATGGGAAGAAGCAATCCGTGGGGCTGTGTTGTGGAGACACAGAGCAGATTGGACATTGACCAAGGTCAAATGGACATCAGCATTAATACACAGGAATGGCCGGGAAGCAAAACATGTCAATTCCAGGATGGTGGAATGAGAAGGGATATGGGAAGAAGCCCTCTTGGTCCTCCAGCCTCCCCAAAGCCAACTGTGTGAGAATCCAAGCTTCCATGTTCACATCAAACAACTAGAGCACCACCGCATAACACAGAAACAGTTGCAAATGTCCTGGTCATGTCTCTGTGGAGGGCACGAGGGGGTCACTTCAGGGGCCAGCTGAGGTCCCCATCAAGCCCCACTGTTGCTCCCCAAGACAAAGAAATAAAGTAGGCTCTCAGTAGGCTGCTGGAGCCAAATGTGCACCTCTTTGTCACGGGCCTGAACATAAGAACATAAGAGTCGCCAAT
>NW_015256351.1:0-470 GCF_001447785.1 Gekko japonicus
GCTGTGAACCTGACCTGGAACTTGTGATGTAATGAATAAATCATTCTACACTGGCCATGAGACAGAATTCTGAGCAAGCAAAATAGCTTTGTTTGCGGTATCATGGAAGCAGCATCAGGCATGCTCCTTTGGCATTCAATGGTTCATTGTTCTCTAGCATTTGCCATTGGCAGACTACCTGGATGGGGCAGCTGTTGCCCAGGCAACATTTGACATCTATTGATAACATTCCTTGCTTTGACCTGACAAAAGGCAATTCAAAATACCTGCACAGGCAGGAGGGGCACATTCAGAGGCTTGTTTGTTACCTGGGAGCCAGTTTGTCTTACTTTCTCCTACAGGTGTCTTAATAGTTGAGTAGAGGGAAAATATTTGTGCTAGGAGTCTTTCTTGGTCAGGAATTATGAGGCATGTGTGTGTGAATTTTATACACACACATATATATCTCCTTATACATAATCCTGTTTTGG
>NW_015256352.1:0-470 GCF_001447785.1 Gekko japonicus
GAAACCTTGGGCCCCAGCAGCTGCCTCACCCGAAGGTGTGCTGACACTGGCCCTGCGATCATGATCTTGGATGTCTACCATTGGACAACCTTTGGAGTTATATGCGGTTAGCATGACTCATAGTCCTTTTGTAACAGCGTAGTAGAAGAGTGCTCCTTCGTGGAGTTCTATGTCGCTCATCTCCGTGCGATTGCTCTTTTCCTTTATTGAGCCCACACAAAAGGGAATGGGAACTTTGTTTTGTCAGAACCCTTTCTGCCATCTGTCACTGTTGTTCCCTGGATTTGTAACTTTAATGTGTTCCTCCCCACCCCCTTTCCATTTTGTGTACAGTGTTATAAAAACACTAATAAATAATTCATGTAAAAACCTCTGTAAATATTGTCAAACTGCAGAATAAATGATTTACTAAAAGGTCTCTTGGCTGAATGTAACAGCTTTATTATTACTACTTGTTTTGTAACGTGATC
>NW_015256353.1:0-470 GCF_001447785.1 Gekko japonicus
CTTGTCTATTGGGTCATTGATCTTAATTATCACTCTTTCTAGGTACGACCGCCGTGGGATCTTAACCACTGTGGACCACTCCAGGAGTCAATCTGGGCCGAGAGGGCAGTGACGTACTGAGTTTAATCTCAAAATAATCATCTCCAACTCTTGGGGCTGTGTGGACAAATCCTGGCTCACTCCAGCTAGCCCTCATCCATCTTGCAGCAGATGCCCCAGGGACCATTATGCCCAAGGGGAGCCCCAGGCATAACCTGCCCACTTACCTTATATTAATCCAGCTAACCAAGTAGGACTCTGTGGGAGCCTGAGCAGAGAGAAGGCATTTTGATCACTGTTTGTCTTCACAGAGTTCCTTGGGAACAAAAGCAGCCAATGTGATTAACCCCACAGAATGACAGGGCTTAGAAAGGAAGGAGGCTGGAAAGAGAGAACGAGTAGCAGAAAGAAAAACTCTGGGAAGATATCAG
>NW_015256354.1:0-470 GCF_001447785.1 Gekko japonicus
CCCCCCCCTTCTCTACATTATCCTCACAACAACCCTGTGAGAACAGGTTAGACCAAGAGGGTGGGTGTGATTGAAGATCACTCAGCCCGGTTCCGTGACAGTGTGGATTTGAATCTGGGTTTTCCAAACACGAGGCCAACTCTCACCATGACACCACGCTGGCAGGCATCGCTAGTTGGGCAGATCTCCTTGTCATGGAGCGATAAACAGCTGGGAAAATGATGAAGGAGCTTTGTTGACGCAGCCGGCTGTCTTTTCCAGATGCCATGAAGTACACCATCGTGATCTGCGCCACGGCCTCAGATGCCGCCCCTCTCCAGTACCTGGCTCCTTATTCCGGCTGCTCCATGGGGGAGTACTTCAGAGATAATGGCAAACACGCCCTGATTATCTACGATGATTTATCCAAGCAGGTTCGGACTTGCAATCGCGACCATTTCACCCAGGGGTGGCCAAACTGCGGCTTGGGA
>NW_015256355.1:0-470 GCF_001447785.1 Gekko japonicus
TCATGCTGCAACTTGGAGCCGGGCTGGCAAACCTAACTGTACATCAAGGGATCTGAATGGTAGCAGTACTGGGATTTTGGTTAGGAGTGGCCCAAAGGATGGGGACAACTTTTGACTGACTAGTTCAGGTTCCTTATTGGTAGGTGTCTAGAAATCAGTAAGCAAAATTGGCAGCAAGTGACGAGACTCTTATACAAAGAAATCTACAGATCATTCAGTCAATATACAGATAATTCAAAATACTCACTGTAACGTATGCCTTCACCTCTGTATCCTTAATTTTAAAAAAAGCAAAATGTTATTCTTTTATCCTTTTTTGATATCTTACTTGCAGAAAAACTTGTGAGGGGGATGTTGACAGTGATATGCAGGATTAGTAACCACAGGTATATTGCAAGGGAGCTGCCAGGGACCTCAGAAGTCAAGACAACTAGGTTACTCTAGCAGTAGAAAAGAGCTAGAGTCCAGTA
>NW_015256356.1:0-470 GCF_001447785.1 Gekko japonicus
GAGTTTCACCACAAATACATTTAACAGTTGGACTTCCCATGTCCGGAGGTGTCGATTACTCATTCAGTTCAGTTCGCACTGAAGAGCCATGAGCACCTTCCAAACTAGCTTCCATTAGGTTTTCTCAATATTGCATACGCAAAAAGATGCTGCTAACTTAATCTGATAGGCAGCCATCAGTGTGACTAAGGACTGCTTACACAAACACCAAAGGGTAGATTTTATCGAAACACAGGATTTATGACTGATTTGTATGATTTGTGAGCGATTTGTGAATATAAACAATTAGCCGCTGAGCCAAACAGTTACACAGCAAGGATGGGGCGGCTAGTAGAACTCTGTCGGGCTGTGTGACACAACACTCATGTGTGAAAAGCTAACTGCACTGTCCGGCACGATTAGGAATGGATGCGGTGAAGGGATACAGTGAAGCATGCTTTTGAACGCTGATGAACTACTGAACTGATCAA
>NW_015256357.1:0-470 GCF_001447785.1 Gekko japonicus
TGCCCCCCCAAATCTCCAGGAATTCCCCAGTCCGGTGCTTGCAACCCGATTTGCGTTTACACCCGTGATTTCTGCCCCTTAGTTGTCAGGGGAGATGGAGCAGCTTTTCGCAGAACTTCTTGTCTTCTCGGGCAACGTTTCACGTTCCTGTGGGCTGGCTGGAAGCTCTCACAGAGACGACCTCAAGCGGACGGATTTTGGCCCCAACCTTGTGAGCTTTTTCTGCAAGTGTGACTCACACACCGTGAGCAATGCTGGGAGAGGGATGAGCTGTTGGAACAATTTACCATCTAAGTATGACAGCTTCTCTATCATGTGGGGACTTCAGACGAAGGCCGGACGCTCATTGCGACCGAGAGAAACCCTGCAGAAATTAGTTGATCAATCAAAAGAACGTCACTATAAGAAAACCTCTCTTTGGGTATCGCCTTTAGAAGCCTTTGTTAAGCTTCCACTGAAGGAGGCCTGCG
>NW_015256358.1:0-470 GCF_001447785.1 Gekko japonicus
TCCTCCTCCTCCTCTTCCTCTTCTTTACCTTTCTAATGGAAATATTGAGTCCATGTATACTTTAAGATGTATAATTAAGATGATTAAAGTGTATACCTAAAAATGTAGCGTGAGTGTGACAAAACCATGCTGACAAACAAGTATACTATACTTAGGGAGCAGTTTACTGAGTGCACCCTTGGGTGGTAAATCCAGATTTGCCTCTGCCTAATCTGCGAAATGGCCCCAATGACCTTTTCACCGGGTTGCACATGGGAGGAAGACTGTAAAATCATTTGAAAGCTACAAGCGCAATGACCTCTTTTGTCTCTCCGGAATGACTCATAAGTCTTGCAAATAAGCTCTGATGATCTTATCAAAGTAACATTATGCATGCAGATAAATTGCAACCGAGAGCAAAGCTGTACTGGGAAGAGCTCAAGTGTGTTCTCCAGTGGTTTTCGGTTGATGGTGGCGCGCTAGCAGACTCA
>NW_015256359.1:0-470 GCF_001447785.1 Gekko japonicus
GAGAGAGAGAGAGAGAGTGAAGGGAGGCCGTAAAATGCACAATTCAGGGCGATTAATCAATCAGTAGCTCCAAGTCACCCGTCTGAATCCTCAGCCTACACAACAGAATAATAAAGATGAAATCTACTCCTCGGTTCTAAAGCGGTTACAAGAGGAAGTCTCTTATTAATGCCGGTTGCGTGTTGGCCATCAACAGATTCCGGGCTGGTGTAGTGCTTAGGTCAGGTCCATAAAAATAGGAATAAATAAACTCTCCAAAAGCCCTCCAGGTTCCATCAGATATGGAGCCAGTTAACGCCAAGCGTCCCTTCAAGGCAGCGGAGGAGGCCCCACTCGCCTTTCGGAGCCCCTTAGAATCCGGTGCCTTGGGCAGTTGCCTCACTTTGCCTAGGGGCCGGGCCGAGCCTGCTGAGCCAAGCCCTGCTGTGCTGCTGCTAGACAAGATTGCACTCACAAGTGGTAGCAGCAGC
>NW_015256360.1:0-470 GCF_001447785.1 Gekko japonicus
ATAACAATAAAAATATTTATACAAAAAAAGAAAAGTGTCTGGAATATCTGAGGCAATGATTTCCCCAATATTGCTAGGATGATGTTCTAGAGAGTAATGATTGCAGATTAATAGGGCATTTTAAATACATGTTAGTGAAATGACAATCCTTTTACACCAACTTTATGTGGCATGACTTACATCCTGCATGGCACAGTGAATGACATGCTGTCACTCACTTTGCTGAAATGCATGTAAAAATGCCCTACAATCTTACAGCCCTTCTCAGTCACTGAATGAACAGTTTAATGCTAGCGTGTGGCAATGGGACTGATCACTGGTGACATGGAGACTCTTTATTTTCCCATTTCCTCTCTTTTTATAGGTTTAGATTTGGCTGCTGTATAATAGTCTCAGTTACAAATGGTTCTGTAGGCTTAAGGTTTTATCTCTGCACTTCCAAGGTGCTCAGAACAGCTTTTTAAGCTAAA
>NW_015256361.1:0-470 GCF_001447785.1 Gekko japonicus
TCCTTAGTATCTACGGCTCCCCCCTCCCGAACTCCGCATGGCAGCCTACCTGAAATTCTCCGCCGTCTTCGGCACCACGTCGGCGAAGAGCTCCACCTTCATGCGGCCGACCTCCTGGGCAAGAGCAGAATATCAGACCCGCAGCTTCCTCACACAAGCTGCTCCCCCTCCATCCCCTCAAGGCACCTACCTGGCCTCCTATTGTGATATCGAAAAACACCACCGGATTGTTAGGATTCGATGCTAGCACCGCCATGGTGACCAACTCTGACCTGGAAGACGATCCACGCAGCCACGCATTGGAACCAAAACGGCTTGGTAACGTCACTTCCGGCTCAGCCGGCGGCCGCCATTTGCGGGACAGCAGGCAGGAATACGTTGTCCTCGCGATTCTTTTCTCTTTGCCTCGATTCGGTATCATTTTGTTGGACCTAATAAGTTATAATTATAATTAGTAATAATTGGTTATT
>NW_015256362.1:0-470 GCF_001447785.1 Gekko japonicus
TCAGTGGGATAATGTTCCTGTCAGTCACATCACTTCTGCTGTTGCTCTCTCTCCCTCCCCTCTCACGGGCTCTGCCTGGGACATGGAAACCCGACTGCCACTGTCCGATTGGAAGGTTTCCGACAGCAACCAAATGTTGGAAAATTTTTTGGATAATTTCCCGTCTTTACAAAAGGCACTGTTGACTTGGAGCCGTAATCCCAGAAGGCACCTCCATCACTAGAAGCTTTTCTTCTTACACAGAATGGCCCTTGGCACAACTACAAAAGCCAGGGTTGCCAGCTTTTAAGATCGGTCTTTTAGTGCCAGCTTGCTCTGCAGCAATTATCAGGTGATGTTGTTCAACTTCATGCCATGGAAAGCTTCGGCTGCAAATGCCTACATAACAGACCCCTCTTAAACAGGCAGTACATTCTCCCTCCCTGTCCAGTTGGTGGAAACTGTCCAGAGCCAGTTTGGTGTCGTGGTTA
>NW_015256363.1:0-470 GCF_001447785.1 Gekko japonicus
TGAAGTTTCATTGAACAGTAGTACTAATGGTAGCACTTCCAGATGCCACTGTGTGCTACACCACATGGTACTTGTGAAGACATGTAGCCACAGTTGTGTAGCTTTGAAGAGGTGGGCTGTTTACCAGACTAAAAAATAAATAATAACATGGAATGTATGTTTTAGCTGACTTGCAAGTGTGAATAATTGCTTCATTGCTCCTATTTACGTATATACTAGTTATCACAATTAGGCATACATACAAGTGTACGTACAAGTATTTATCACAAGCAGGCGTATATCTGCCATATCCTGGGAACACAATATGACTCCTTTGATTTAATCAGTGTTCTTACATTCTTCTCTCAAGAGACGTTGCAGGGCATAAGACTCTGCAGTAGGTTTCAAAACTGTGTTGGGAAACTATGATGAGTGGGGGAGACGGCTATACTAAATTCTTTAATTACCAAAATGGGAGATTCCTAAGTTGT
>NW_015256364.1:0-475 GCF_001447785.1 Gekko japonicus
AAGACGACGATGAAGATGACAAAGAAGATGAAGAAGACAAAGATGATGAAGAAGAAAATGAAGACGAAGAAGAATACGAATAAGAATACGACAAAGACGAAGAAGAAAAGTTGGTCTTATACCTTGGTCTTCACTATCCAAAGGAGTCTCAGAGTGCCTTACAATTGCCTTCCCTTCCTCTCCCTACAACAGACACCCTATGAGGTAGTTGGGGCTGAGAGAGCTCTGAGAGAACTGTGACTGACCCAAGGTCACCCAGCTGGCTTCATGTGGAGAAGTGGGGAATCAAACCCAGCTCTCCAGATCAGAGTCCACCACTCTCAACCGCTACACCAAGCTGGCTTTTTCTACTCCCCCTTTCTCACATGGGCTCAAGGCAGATTACACAGAGCGAGTCAGCACAATCAACAGAATGGGACGTTCAATTACTAATGCATTAGGACTGTGGAGGACTGGAACCACCAGAAAGAGCAGA
>NW_015256365.1:0-470 GCF_001447785.1 Gekko japonicus
TTCCTGGACCACTGCAGCCAGCCAACATTTGCAAAGTTTAAAACAAAAACAAAAAACCAGAAATAAAACAAAGTAACAGTCGCTAATAAAAAGAAATGCCATTTTAAGGTGCTGTTTGCAAGTGGAAATCAGACTCTCTCTGTTTCTCCTGGCGTAGCCTGACATGTTTTTTCTCTCTGAAATATTCGTGTGACAATGGTTGTGTTGTGGTGTTGGGCATTTGTGCAAACACTGAAGTCCAGTGAGCATTCTGGGCCAGTCAAAAGACATACAACTGGTTCTCAAAGCAAGACTGAGCTTCCTCAGAAACTCATGGTTAAGAAGACAGCACCAAGGCCCTAGCTGATCCCCAACCTTTGTCTGTTCCAGTACCTAGTAAAAGTGTTATTCCTTAGACCTTGGCTCTGGGTACTGAATCTTAATAGACTGTAGGAGGGAAGTCCCTGTATGTGGCCTTTTTTTAGCATCGC
>NW_015256366.1:0-470 GCF_001447785.1 Gekko japonicus
CAACATGGTGCCCATGGGCGTCATGGGACCCCACCAACATCTTTCCTGGCGCCTACTGAGTGTTTTAGAATGTTGGCGGGGCCAGATGGCCGCAGTGATGCAAACTCTAGGCATTACATTTCCTCTCTGCTTTTTAAGATCAGACGGGATCGGTTTTTTAAAAATCTTTTCTCTCTGCAGTGTTGAGTAGTTACAAGTAAAGAATTAAATCAGTCTTCCAGTAATTGCAAGACTCTAGGAATGGTCCAAGCAGAAAACCCAGTTGATACTGAGATAGCCCTTTGAGCAGTGTGCTTGAATGTACCATGACCTCTCAGGGAATGGAACGGGTCCCTTTACGATGGGCGGGGTATGCGCGTGAAGGGAAAGCTCCTCTATTACAAGGTCCCTTGGGAGTGCTGCCTTGCGTTTTGTACCCACGTGCGAGATCCTTGGCTAGATCTGGGACATGCCCCCCAACCACAACACTG
>NW_015256367.1:0-470 GCF_001447785.1 Gekko japonicus
ACTGTGGAGAAGCCACTCTGAAAAGCTACCAGCACTGTGAATGCCTGGCACCATTTTAGAAGTATTTCTGTCAGACCTTGAGAAGGAGTCTATCTAGGTATGGCAGATAACAAAGCAGAATGTGGGCAGCAGAGGAAGGCAGCCTTTTCACCTCAGCTAACAAAAACAAAGGAATTAAAACAAGCTGCACCCCCCCCACCACCATAGAACAGATAAAGTCCCCTTACACCATCTAGCTCAATACTGTCTGTTCAGACTGGCAGCAGCTCCCCAGAGCCTGAGGTTTTTCATATCACCACCTACCACCCAACCCTTTTAAGTGGGGATGCTGGGAACTGAGCCTGGGACTTTATGTAGGCAAAGTGGGTGCTTTGTGACTTGCTTTGTGACTTGGGGTGCTCCACTGAGGACAATGGAACCCCCAGAGGTACTGGCTTCTTATCTCACTACACATGCTGCTAAGTCACTCC
>NW_015256368.1:0-470 GCF_001447785.1 Gekko japonicus
CCCATACCTGTTGTAGCTTTCTTTAGGATATTTCCGTTGCTGCTAGTTCAAGGTCCACATGAAGTTCAGAATTGAGTTCCCAGACATAATTTAATATAAATGGCATACTTATCCTTGCTTCCACACTGCTCCAGTAAGTTATGGGTGAAGGAATTGCATAAATGAGCCAATAGTGTGGTTGTGGCCCACGTAAATATCACCTGATCCCTAGAGAGGACATAGGTGGTATGAGTCAAAAACACAGCACTTAGACTGCCGATATGGTTCTTTCATTGATATCTATTACCAAGGTGTGGGAAGGACCTATGGGGAAATTGATCCCACGCTGGTGAGAGATTCAGAGAGTGCATGTAGCTTTCATAGAGCTCAGAGAAAGCAAAAAGATGGGAAGAGAATAGGTGAAAGGAAGAAAGTCTCTTGAGATCAGCACTGTGAGTAAACAAGAGACAGGAGCAGAACAGACAAGAGGA
>NW_015256369.1:0-470 GCF_001447785.1 Gekko japonicus
GCGCACTTAACCACGACACCAAACTCAGCATCTCTGTCCTCTTTGCTTTGAGTTGCGGAAATGTTGGGGTGGTGCTGCAGTGTGTTGGTGGGGGAGCGGAAAAAGGGCTTTTCATCCGAATAAGATTTTGGCATCTGTGTGTTGAAGGGACCGAGACGGCCTCCAAAATGCACTTGGACGGGAGGGCAGGCGTCAGCTGCACGGAGGGGGCAGGAAGTCTGCCGTGGGTGAGGGAGGAGGAGGGGTACCAGATGGTTCTTTTGGATAGCTGACTGGGCCTTGGCGGGCAGATCTGTATGGTGCCCTTTCTGCAATGGCTTCGAAGCCTTTCGGTTATCCCCCTCCCCCATGGGGCTGGGGGGAGGGCGGGGGAGACGGACAGGGGTCAGAATGCAGATGGATTCTGCTCAGCAACTTTTGTCTGCCCTCGTAAAATCGAGTTACGGCAGCTGCTGGCTGGGGGGGGGGGG
>NW_015256370.1:0-470 GCF_001447785.1 Gekko japonicus
GTTCCTGCTGGGATTTTTCTACAAAAGCCCTGATTTCAAGGAAATATTTTAGAACAGGTAAATGTAAATGTACTGTTCCAAACTGATCAAATTTGAATTGCAAAATTTATCTACTTTTAGGCAAGAGGCTGAACGGCACAGATCCCTTTCAGGCTGAGTCCTGTTTACTGAACTAAGGCTCAACAGTGAAGAGAGACTACTATACATGCTCAGTAGTAGTTTGGCAATTTAAAAGGTTATATGTTTAATTATTAATAGCTGTTGTCTTACACTATTGTACGTGGATGTTTGGTGGGGTGGTACATAGCGATGTGGCCCTTTGGGTTGGTCATAATTGCAGATGGGGCTCTCCACAAGCTGTGGAGCGAGTACCACTGTTATAATCTGTACGTACAGAGCACTGCCTGTCCTTTCCTCCAGGAGGCAGCAGAGACACACAAATGCATTAGGCCACCACTTTCCACTCCTGT
>NW_015256371.1:0-470 GCF_001447785.1 Gekko japonicus
AAAAAAAAGACATTATGAATTTTTGTTTCTATCTCTCAAGATTTACTTTGCAGGAAGATGATGGTTAGACAGATTCCTTGCCTACACCAGCGATAATTATAGTGTATAATAGCACTGCTATCCTATCTTTACATGGGTTTTCCATTAGATAGTCCCTTCGGAACAAGCCTTTTGAGCCAGGCAGCACTTTCCTGTGTGTCAAGTATCTCCATTATTAATTCATTTGCTGCTCATTGTAATAAAAACTAATCACAATGAATTTATTTGGCATAATGTGGATACTTTATGTCCTCTCATCGTCGTTCCCCGGCAATTTCAATTACTGCTATTGCCTGATACCGGGAGAGCTACCTTGCAGTTTCCCACTTCGCCTTCTCCATGCATCAATGCTAGTAGCAGAATCATTTGTACCTGCTACCAGCATCAAGGAGAGTAATGGTGATAAGAAGACCTTTAATCACATTCGGGAC
>NW_015256372.1:0-470 GCF_001447785.1 Gekko japonicus
ACTCAACCACTACACCAAACTGGTTCTGAGGGAGGTGCTCTGAGAAGCAGCTTTTTGCAAAGCAAGGGAGACATGGTTCTGAGTATAAACTGGCAAAAAGACATATGCTGGAGTCTAAAGAGAGGTTGTCCTTTAGGGAGAGAGAAAGCATAGAAATGGGGAAACTAGATGTTACTTCAATTTGAGGCTGGTATTTATTACCTAATGTTAATGTGAAAGGGTAAACCCACGGAAGCAGGTAAATGTTGCCAGGATTTTTTTTTTTTTTTGCAGAGGTACTTGCTGGGACTGAGTATTAGCTCCTTTGAGGGGCTCTCCTGAGGGGAGTGAATTGGTGAAAATCAGTACAGGCTTATATATGAGTAGCGGCAGTTCTCCTGCCCCCCCAAGCAGTGAACATTGCTAAAAATAACATTTTAATAAATATTTTACTTCGAGATTCTACTGTTCATATTGTTGTTGTTGTTATT
>NW_015256373.1:0-470 GCF_001447785.1 Gekko japonicus
TTGTTGCTGACACCACATTCCCAGGAAGTGTGCAGTGTCAAAAAAGGACCTTGGGGCTGTCTTGAGAGGGCAGAGAAAAGAATGAAGGTGAGAGAAGGCAGAAGCTCTGTGGGACAGGTGGAGAGACTGGTTATTGAGCAAGAGGGGCCTCTGTTGAAGCCCATATACAGAAGTGCTAAAAAGAGACACATTCTGCACAGAAGTAACCTGAATTGTGGATTCTCCCATTAAGGAACATCTGGGTGCTTGCTTTGCATAATACTGTATCTTTTTGT
This sequence comes from Gekko japonicus, assembly GCF_001447785.1. Taxonomy (NCBI): domain Eukaryota; kingdom Metazoa; phylum Chordata; class Lepidosauria; order Squamata; family Gekkonidae; genus Gekko; species Gekko japonicus. The sequence continues at coordinate 276 of NW_015256373.1, forward strand.
CTCTACTCATCTTAGGCTTGTGAGGTTTTGCAAGGCTTCTTATCAGAGTGGGCAGTTCCTTTCTTGCAGGTTTAAGATTTTGAAACTTTAGAAGAGCCAAACATAATTAAGTTCTTATTATGAATTTAGTTCCAGCCTGTCTGCTTGTCAAGCATGCAAAACCCGTAGATATGTGTTCCCTGAGCTTTCTTTGCA
>NW_015256374.1:0-470 GCF_001447785.1 Gekko japonicus
CCACTGTGCTGAATCAGCAGCTGCAGCAACAACAAGGAAAATACACAAACCATCCCTCTGTGGAAACTCACTATGCTGAACCATATTCTTTGATGTCTAAAACAACTTTTGACAAAATCCTTCCAAGGATTAAGTAAACTCATTTTATTGAAAAAGACAATAAGTCTTTTGTGAATTAGAAACTTGTAAACAGGAAACAACCTTTGACAAGAAGTAATAAAGTTGCAGTTAAAGGATCTAATTTGGTTTTAGAAAGTATGTTTAGAATTTATTAATCCAGTTTTTAAAGCAATATATTCAGAATTATACAATGTTAAATCATCTTTAAGCCCTGGTCCTTCTCCATTAAACTCTGCATTAATTAACATATAATCACAGAAAATTCAGAATTTGGATGAATTTAAGGTTTGTAAGAAAAATTTGGATGCCATGGGAAATCTGATAAATTTGAATTTGAAGATTTTTTTTTT
>NW_015256375.1:0-470 GCF_001447785.1 Gekko japonicus
GTACACGTGAGCGGCAGAAATGTATGATTTCGGTTGTTCCTTTTAATTAGGAGACGGTTCCTATGCGCCTTTTCCCAGAGCTCCCTTCAGCCCTTGGAAGCTGAAATTCCTATGTTAACCGCAGTTTTCCAGATTCTGAAAGTTTTTTAGTAAAGTTTCTCCCCTCCCCCCAGTCTTTTGTGCTCAGGGGAGGTGGGGGAAGTATATGTGGGGGGAAACACACCGTTGACTGGATGACACTTCGAGTGAGAAGAATGAATTTAAGTGTCGCTGGAGGAGAATGTTTTCCCGGTGAAGTGGAAAAGGGGTACCGATCAATGACATAATTGCAGAAGTGCATGTAATTGCAAAATGCATCCCTATTCCCCCCCCATTGCTTTACTTAAGAACACAAAAGCTCTGTTTTTGAAAGTGTGCATGCGTCTAATTATCTGTGCAGATCCACGACACTGCGTTCCTGCACTCTCCTA
>NW_015256376.1:0-470 GCF_001447785.1 Gekko japonicus
GGTGGTTTAAAGGAAAAACAGTCTCCCCCCATAAGCAAGGACACCACAGTCTGTTATCCATTTAGCAGTTTTGGGGGCCGGGAGAGAGGAGCAATATTTGGTTAGATACTGGAATGTGAATGGATGGTAAGAGAGGCTTGTTTGAAAGAGACTCGGCTGTTTATCTTTCAGGGTTTGTCTCCTATGGACGCATGCCAGGCCGTCCTCCAGGATATCCTCCAATGAACAGGAAAGGAAAAGATGTTTGAACTCGGCATAATAGCCATGAACATGAAGGTACGGCACAGAGCAATTCCTTGCGCGATCTAGACGACGATAACAGTCCAGTTAACCTGCTGCCAGGACTTTCTAAACTTGAGATAATGTCGCCGGCAAATATTTGCCTTTACCTGTGAGTGTAAGAAGACGGAGAGTCACTGGAAAAGACAGTAAGCCTAGGACAAGTTGAAGGCAGCAGGAAGAGAGGAAGA
>NW_015256377.1:0-470 GCF_001447785.1 Gekko japonicus
TGAGTACCTGCTACAAAAAGAGCCCGGGGGGGGGATCAAGTATAAAAGCAACGAATGTGTGTGTTGTCATCCCAAAATATGGTGCTAAGGCGTGTGATTCGGCCATGTTGCCACATGGGAACAAATTTGGTTTGTCAGCGCCTAGACAGGAGACCTCTGTGCATTCAATAGAAGATAGGCAGGATGATGCATGCAATAAATAATGTAACATTTAAGAGGGTTTTTTTGGGGGGGGGAGTGGGCACTAGGAAGTACATTAGCAGGCACCACGTGTCCACGGGCAGCACATTGGGGGTCTCTGCCTTAGAATGTTGGGGGCGGGCTATAGTCCGTTTATCTGTATCGGGGTCTCTCTTTTTTGTATTTTTTTTCATGTGTGCGTGTGCACCTAGAATGCATGCACACAGTCAGAAGAAACAAAGAACAACAAAACCACAAAAGCAACTGTGAGCTAAATTTCCCGCAGAATA
>NW_015256378.1:0-470 GCF_001447785.1 Gekko japonicus
TCCTGTCCCTTTAATAGAGTCTTAATGCAGAAATCGGCGTTGAAGTTGGAATTCGGAGGTAAATCACCTCACATCATGATTGCAGCAGTTTAAATTGATATTAAAGAGACAGCTAGAAGATCAGTTGAAAAGTCAGTAATGCCTGTGACCATGCCAAGTGGAAACATCACAGCTATGTCTGAAAAGGGCTCATGAATAAAGGAGTGACCTACCAGTTTATGACCTGGCACTCCTTGGAACGAGGGAGGTCATCCGGCTAACAGAGGGCACTGGTTTCTTTTTCCTGGCTGTGTACATTCAATAGCTGTGTGATGGGCAGAAGTCCGACAGGTAATAGCAGCCTTATGCCTTGAGAGGCACTGGTTGAAAAGGTTTCCCCTGCGGAAGGCCAACACAGCACATGGGGAGAGGTCTTTGCCCGCCCGCCCCCAAGAGCTGGCAGTCCTCCTGCTAGCAAACACAGGACATAT
>NW_015256379.1:0-470 GCF_001447785.1 Gekko japonicus
CTCCAGGGCACATATGGGGAGAAATGGTCTTGGCGAATGTTTCTTCTAAGGCCTGGTGCCGATGTCGGCTTTTTTAACAGATCTTCAGCAGAAATTTATGACAAAGAAGGCTCTTCAGCACACTGACCCTCTGAGCTGTGGAACCATTTGTATATCCCTTGACCCTTGTGCTTTACGCTTTTCCAGGCATATGATAGACCTGTCCCACATCAATGTGGCCCTGATAGTGGAGTGATCTGCTGAAGACGCCTGATCCGTACACTACAGGTGGCGTGCTCTGGAGGAAGCCATGAGGGCAGGATCTCCCCGAGCAGACCGATCCCAGCTTTTGCAGTACCCCATTTAACCTTCAGACTACTTTGGTGACGCTACAGACAGCAAAAGCATGACCGCAAAGGAAGCCAAGTGCGGAAGGATCCAGGAACAGGGTTTTAGTCTTGGCTTTGTCTTTTACCGTGTAAACCTGTGGG
>NW_015256380.1:0-470 GCF_001447785.1 Gekko japonicus
CTCCTCCCACAAAGCTTAGCTGTTGCAGCAGCCATTTCCTCTGTCTCCATGGGGGCTCTGATTTTTTTTTTAAATAAGCAATTCAATAGTGTCATATCGATACAACAGTGTGGGAACGTGTGTACCACATTCATTGAATTCCCCGCTTTCTTTTTTTCTAAAAAGGTACATGAAACTCGACCACCATAAGGAAATGAAAACCCACACTGGAACTACTGCCCTGCAATTAAAATGAGCAACGCAAAAAGCGTCAAAATGGGAACATAAGGAAATGACTTTTTATTATTTTTTAAAGAGTCTTTGTGCACACTTTAGCTGTGTCTGGATCTCTGAACTTTTTAAAAATCGATAGCATCATTTCCCTGGGCACAGGCCTGTTGATTTTTCTCCTTCGGTTCAGAACTGGAGACTGCTCTTTGAAGAAGTCAGCCCACAGCAGCATTCCCTTTAAGCTGTGTACGTGAGCGGCC
>NW_015256381.1:0-470 GCF_001447785.1 Gekko japonicus
TTAAGGTACACACACATTGAATATACACTTCTTTCTTAAAACTGAATGCATGGTCCTCTATCAATTACATTGGTCACAATTCATTCAATGCTGCTTTCAGTGGGTGACACACACTGTACAATCCTACTCAGAGTTAACTGAAGTCTAGGTTTGTTGATTTCTTTGGACTTAGACTGGAATGACTTTGTACATGATTGCAGTATAAATGTCATCCACTGAGACCAGTGCCTGACCACTGAGACCACTGTCTGAAAGCTACAGGACCATTTAGGCTGGATCATATCCATTAGATCAGAGGTATGAGACATAAGGCCTGTGGGCCAGAACTGGCCCCTGCAAGGCTCATATCCAGCCCATGAGCAACTGGTTGTCTCTGCTTCCATATCTGGGGCTGATGCTGCATCACAGTTTGCTTTGGCTGGCTCCCTCAATTGCACAGGCTCCCCTGCATTGGCTGAGGCTCCTCCCCT
>NW_015256382.1:0-470 GCF_001447785.1 Gekko japonicus
CTAATCTTTTCTAGAGGATTAATAACTACTATTCTACATACAATTTCAAACGGGCTGGAATCTGCCATTTTTTCCTCTAACCAGCTGCTATGGTTTGATGGTAACTGATCTATTATACCCAGGGCTCAGGGTTTGAGACCCACAGTGGCTGAAAACATGTCTTCACGACACTTTCATTGAAACTGCATCTGAATTTTCCCTTTTATTGCTGTTCTAAAAATATCTTTTTGTAGCTTTACATTCTCCCCCTTCTTTTTATGAACCTTGGGAGCTACAATTGTATAATGGGCTTCACGACTCAGTTAGAAGAGTTTACTGCTGGATTCGTTTGTGTAGTGAGTTCTTCACACCATCTATTGTTCTGTACTCTATGAATTGGAAGCACCAGAATAACACACTTGTCGTTATTGTGGGGGGGGGATGTGAATTAGTCTCTGAAATGGGGCTTTTTTTCTGGGGAAATGTGCCAG
>NW_015256383.1:0-470 GCF_001447785.1 Gekko japonicus
TTTTTTTTTTTTTTTGCTCTCGACCACGGGAAGCCCCCCGTCATCTGCCCCACGCCTCCCTGAGACGGGGGAGCTGGGTGTGCGCTGTGCAGGGAAGGCTCCTCTTTCTGGGCCCCAGAGAGGTTTCCCACTCGGTGTAGATTCACAAGGGACCGTCACGCTTGAGAACCTTCGTGAAGCTGAGCAGGATTCGAATCCAGAAGCCCCTTAGAGACCGTCGACAGGATTCCCAGGGGATAAGCTTCCGAGAGCCAAACCTCTCTGAGGAAGGGAGTTCCGACTCTGGAAGGCTCTTAGACCCCGGAAATCTTTTCGACGGTCTCTAAGGGTTCTCCTGGGCCCGAAGCTTGCTTTTCTGCAGCAGATCGACGGGGCCACCCTCTGGAAACTGTCTTCGTGAAACCGAAATGCCGCCCAATGCAAAGTGCTGCTGGGGGAGGGAAGAAGGGAGATCCGTGTAACCCGCTCAG
>NW_015256384.1:0-470 GCF_001447785.1 Gekko japonicus
ATCCAGCAGGGCTCTTCTTCTGTTCTCATGGGATGGGCCTCTTCTGTTAATTGCAGTCCCAAATACCAGTCACTGGTCAGCAAGCCTTCATTTACAGCTCTCCTGCTGCAGATAGGGGGGTTCAGGACCTCCATATTTTCCCTTTTGTTCCAACTACACCTGTTGACTTTATGATTTATGAAGCCCCACCAGTGATGATGGAGGGTTCAACCTGAGCAGCTCGCCCCACCTGTGCACCAATTGGATGATACCCCTCCTCTGAATACAGCTGAGACCAGTATCAAATGGGGGCTGTGTGTGAAACTGATCTCTTTGTGTTCGTCTCCAGTGAAACAGAGGCAGAGCTGTGACACATCCACACATTTATTGAACTGCATCTTGTATAGAGGTCTGAAGGCAAGGCAGATGAAAGGAACTGCCAATACTATTGTCCCAGCAAGGCTTCTGTTCCTTTGACAGACCACAGGTAG
>NW_015256385.1:0-470 GCF_001447785.1 Gekko japonicus
AACATACCATAAAAACACAGATTTAGGATATATATCTCCAAAGGAACAAGCACTATCTTGGCTTTTAAATCAGCAGAAACAGGCTGTTGCAGAACAAATGAATACAGCTTACAACCAACAGAATATTCAGCAATTTCTTGTGCTGAAAGCTCTGCACCTGTAACCCATGTTTCTGAGCGCAATTCAAAGTGAGGGTTCTTAGCTTTAAGGTCCTAACCTGCCTGATGCCAGGGTATCTGAAGGACCATCTCCTGTGCTGTCCAGCCTGCCAGGTAGCATCTGCCTCTTACGGCCTGCTCTCTGCATGTTTATGAATGAAAACTGGATTATTGGTCTGTGCCCCTTCATCCTGAGCAAATGCCACTCCTTGGGGCTGTAGTCACAACCATGAATGCAGATGCCAGCCCTGTTTTCACTCACAAACCTTCAGATATGACTTGGACACGAGTGATGGCGAACCTTTTAGAGAC
>NW_015256386.1:0-470 GCF_001447785.1 Gekko japonicus
AGTCTTGAGTTTCTCTCCTTTGCACTCTTTGGGTAATGTCTGGATGTAGTTTCAGCGAATCTGAGCATACATTGCAGCCAGTGCGGGTTTTACCATCATGTTAGAGACAGAAGCTGCTCCAAAAGCACCATTCCCATCACATGCAAATGGCCCATTGTTTGGAGGCTCTAGAAGGGCATGGAGCCAACAAATATCTGTCCAGGAGCTTATAATAAGGTGTACCCAAGCAGAGAGAGCCTCTTCAGGCAGCACCATTCAAGTGAAGGGCCCAGTTCTCCACAACCATTTCTTGCACCTGTCCTGCTAAAGTGAATGGGTGCTTTCCAGAGTATGTCATGCAGTTCCTGTTTGTTTAAATGAGGCCTCAGAGGAAAACTTCCTTGTGGATTAGATCCTAAATTCCTGAGTGGAAGGAGTGTAACCTTTGGCTTTCCTTACCTGAGGCACTAAAATGCCTTGGCCCCATTCTG
>NW_015256387.1:0-470 GCF_001447785.1 Gekko japonicus
TGCTCACAAGACTCCGCAGCTTAGAAGGGGCGTTGCCCACCGTGTGTGTTGGGGGGGGGAGGCGGTACCACGAACAATTGCAAAAATGGAAGCACCACAGATCCGTTTTCACTGAAGAGGTCCCTTCACCTTTCTGACTTTGGTCGCACCGAAACCTTAAACGACTGATAACTGTCCTCCTCTTCCTGTGCAAAACAGTTTTCCACAGCACCAGAGCCCGGGAGGGGGAGAGACGTGAGAACAAAAGTTCCATCGCAGTCTCATGGAGAGGGGTGTGCAAAAACGCCCACTGAGAAATCGCAAGCACAAAGGCCCTCTGTTTGGAACCCAGCCTGGGCGAGCTTGCGGGGCTATGCACCATTGTGTTCCTCGCTGCCAACGACACATTCCAGCCCCGGCATAGGGCCGCAGGGATCATGTGCATTTCCAAATGTGGTGTCGGTGACCACACTGAGCTCTGAGACACCTGA
>NW_015256388.1:0-470 GCF_001447785.1 Gekko japonicus
AAAATAGCCCTGGTTATTATTATTTCTGCCAAGGCTTATTGGACGAGATATTCTTTGCAGTTTTCCTACATGGTTAGGCCGTGAACCTCAGTAATGCCTTTGGCACCTTCAAGCACACTAGCATCCTATTGGCTCCTTTTATGCAATCACGTTACTTATGGACGTTTTGCCACTGGGCCAATAGCTACTCCATGGGGGAGGGACTTAAAGGAGTTGTAAACTGTGCAGAGTGGAAGGCAGCTTTTTTTGCCCACCAGGCCTAGTCATGAGGAGGAGATGGCTCACCTGTGTCTGGGAAACACAAAATCCTGTTTCACAGTCCTCATGTCTCCACCCGAGGTATATGAGGACTTTCTAATGTGAAAAGAGGCTCTCAGGACTGGTTTATGCTAGGGCTGCCAGGACCCCCGCTATCGTGGGAGACCTCCCAGGAGCAGCCTCCAACCGTCGCTGTCACTCAGTAGGACAGC
>NW_015256389.1:0-470 GCF_001447785.1 Gekko japonicus
AACCCGATCAAAATGACCATGTGACCATGTTCTAGATTTGATGGAAAGTGTAAGGGCGGTGGAATCCAATGGTATTTGTACACATATCCACATCTAAAGTGAGGTTGTTGGGGTTTTTTAAAACAAAGATGGTGTGTATGGATGGTGGGAGTTAAACACTGCCCTTTCTCCCACCTTAGTTTATGGTTTTAGTTACTTTCTGCACTTTTGCTGCAGCCAGATTCACCTCTGGTATCACAACAGGACTTGAGGAGAAGTACTGAAAGTAACAGAAATCAAATGGGGAAGTCATCAGAGTTTAGTGCCTCTTACCTATCCACTGCATTTTTTGTTTAAAAAGACAGCCCCTGCTTTAGTTGTGACCAGGCAGATTCTCATTCATGTCTTGTGTGGTCTGAAGACGTCAGAGGTGGTTTCATAGATACATTCGAATTAAGGTATTTATTTAGATTTAAATGTATGTTTAGGAT
>NW_015256390.1:0-470 GCF_001447785.1 Gekko japonicus
CAGGGAAGATCTGGACATATTATCATACCACTCTGCTCAAGAGATGTCTTCTTACGGCACAAGGTGATGTCCTCTGTTACAGGAGCTTCGGAAGAGGGGCACCCCATTAACAAGGTGGCCAGAGCAACACTAATTGACCCCATACCTAAAATCGTCCAAGCCAGGACGCTGTTGGGGTCCAGGCAGGTGGCGTCCTCAAAGAAGACTTCCGCGTCTTCATAATTTTCCAGCATCACCGCCATGATACCGCACATCAGCAAACTGGGAAGGTGAAACCAGAGAAGCGCGTTATGGTGATTTCTGGCTTTCCAATAAGATTGTCCAATTCCTCTTTACTCTGAGCTTTTTAAAAAAAATAAAAGGCGGTGTTGTTTAGTTTATTAAGCCACTCGTTTAACTGGCTTTATTGATGCGCTCTGGGCTTATGCCAATAAACTCAGAATCAACTTTAAAAGGGGATTAGATAGATT
>NW_015256391.1:0-470 GCF_001447785.1 Gekko japonicus
TTTTCTGTAAGACAGTCCTTTAAGTGAGATGGTCGCAAACATCTCGCAAATGTTTGATTTTGGCTCTGTCTCTCTCTGTAGCATCAACACAGTGAGCAGAAGAGTGGCCATATCTGGACAGAAAGTCCCCCTGGTGCAGAGAAAAATGTTGCTGTCAATGTTGTTCTACGTCAACTCCTAGAACTTGTGGATCGCTATTGGGATGGTTCTGGCTCCCTTCTCCTCAATAAGGAATTTCTTGGTAGGCGGCTTGCCTAGAACCCCTGCTAGCTCTTACCTTTGGGAGACAGGGGCAAACAGCTCGACTTACCTTTGCCCATGGACTTGTGCCAGCTTGTTGTGGCATGACTTGCCTGTTTTCAATGCAGGGTGCCAGCCAGGGAACCTCTGAAGACCACCCACTGGCCTTGGGAGAAGAACTTCCAGGGTCAAAAGGAGTCTTGTTGGATAATTTAGCAGAGTAAAAGGGA
>NW_015256392.1:0-470 GCF_001447785.1 Gekko japonicus
TTTTTACTGCATTCCTGATATTAAAGGAGTTATCTCTTTTGAAATTTGAAGTGACAGAGTTCCCTGGCTATTTTCCACGTACATAGAAGTTAAATTTGTTGCCATTGTGGTCACTGGTGCCAGTCAGTTCATCCACATCTTGCACTAGGTCCTGGGCAGCACCACTGAGAATGAAGTCCAGGCTTGCCTCCCCTCAGGTCAGTTCTGGAAGCAGCTGTTTTACAGCACAGTCCTTTAGGGTGTCTAGAAAGTTTACCACTTTAAGATGAGTGGAATGTATATATTTCCAGTCAAGATGAGGGTAGTTAGAGTTGCCCATTATTACATCGCTCTCTGCTTTGAGTGCCTCCATAATTTCATTTATGTCAAGATCATTCTGAATGTTTGGTTCAGGGGTCTGATAGTATGTCCCTAGTACTGAATTACTTTTGCGGCCAAGTATTGTCACCAATAGCACATTTGTGTAGGAG
>NW_015256393.1:0-470 GCF_001447785.1 Gekko japonicus
GATCTCGCCAGGCCCTCCTGTTTTCCTCCTGTTTACCGGACTTTAATTAAAGCACCTTAATTAGGGGGGGAGGGGATACTTTTCCAGATGGCTTACAATCCAGCCTGTAGATGGTGCCTCTGACTGCAGAGATGAAGTCAGAAGAACATTCTGAAGCCATTGCAAGAGAGAAGGAAACAGAGAAGGCAGAGAGGGCTGAGAGGTCTTAATTGGGGTTAGCTAAACTGGATGTAGCCTGGATGGGTTGTTGAGCTCTAACATCTGCCCTCTAGGATTGTGAAGTTCCTTGATTTACTGCCTACTGTAGGGGTGCATGTTTGCTTCCACTGTACTCTTCCCATATATTTGACAACTTTTAAAAAAATGTTACAAAGGTACATCTGTCTCTAGAATTTTCTCATCTAAATGGACTAAACTCTAGCAGAAGAATGAAAAGCAAGCTTTATTATTTCAGTTACAAACCAATGTTG
>NW_015256394.1:0-470 GCF_001447785.1 Gekko japonicus
TAGTCTTTAAGGTGCTACTGGACTCCTATATTTTCATACATTGAGCTTGTATTAAATGGACAGGCCATTTTCCTCCAAGTTTGTTGGTAACCTTGTGCACTCTGCCCTGAGTTCCTTGAGGGAAGGGCTGGATGAAAACGAGGTATAGACAGGTTTCCTAAGCAAGCATATTTTCCAGCTTCTATAACAATAAAAATGTATTGGTTTGGAGTGAGAGCTTTTATGCAGTGAAGGAGCGTAATCCCAAACCTTTGCTGTTACAGTCCATATGCCTTTTGTGTAAACAGAATGATTGCTGCTTACAGAGGAGTGACTCTTACAAGATCACATCCTTGAAGGCTGTGTGCACAGTATTGCATAGGCACAAGTCTCTTTGAAAGCAGTGAGATTTACTTCTAAGTAAATATGCTTGGGGTCAGGGTGCAAATGTCCCTTGTAGAAGCATGTGGGGGGGGGAGGTATTTGTGAAT
>NW_015256395.1:0-470 GCF_001447785.1 Gekko japonicus
ATAAATGAAGTAAATAAAATACAAATAAACAGAACTGACAAGCTGTTGAAATTTTTAATAGCGAACACAGTACTTTAGTCACACAGATCTGCATGATTTATGGGCTGGAAAGGAAAACAAGACGCATGGTGGGCAGAGGATCGCCTCCTGATCATCTGGAGGAAATTCGTTCTCCCTACATGCAACGAGACAGCTGGCTTTTTACGTGCCTGGCCTGGATTCAAAGGCATGATTAACTAAACTACCTCCAACCCCAAATATATATATTTCAATGTGTTCTAGCTATTTTTTAAAATCTGCAACCTCTGCCTTCTCTGTGTTCCAATATACACTCATTTGCTAGCATGTCCTCGGTTTCTACGACAATTCCAGCTGTCTGATTCCCGCACAAAAGCCCCAAGCAGGTGATTCAGTTACCACACTTCTGTTGCCAAAGTTATTTTAAAGACTGTAAGAGTATACCATTTGAA
>NW_015256396.1:0-470 GCF_001447785.1 Gekko japonicus
GACTCAATCTTCACTCTGACTTGCATATAGACTCTGACACAAATAGGTGTCACATCCCTCAGGAAATTTTATTTTTTTAAATTTGTATTTAGTTTCATTTGTATCCTGCCCTCTCTGCACACTGTTGTTCCTATCCTGGTGTGGCATATCATATCAGGTGGAACTGTGGGGTATGCAACCCCCCCTCCAAACTTCCCCTAGATACCTTATTATTGACCTTGGTCCACACTCATTCTATATGAACAAGGGGCTCCCTTCAAGATTCTTCTCTGCAAGAAATCTGATCATACAGGCATTTTTTTGTCCTTAAGATTTCTCCAGGTTCCTTTTGTCTGCACCAGGTTCATTCTCACCCATATGCAGGACAAGGATGTTGGGACAACTGCTGCCTGATGGAGAGAGGGCAGGAGCTAGTTCCATAACATTCCACACAGGCCCTGCCATTGTATGCAGGCCTGGGGATAAAGGCC
>NW_015256397.1:0-470 GCF_001447785.1 Gekko japonicus
AACACCAGATGAACGTGAGCACTGCAGGCTAACGTATCTGTATTCCTGCTCCTCTAACACATATTAATACTTTCCTCCACTTACTGGTTGACTGTAACTGTATTTTGTTGTGACAGCCAGATTGGGCAAAGTGTAGTTTTTGTTCAAATAAGAAACCCACTTCATACCATGGTTTCTGATCCTTCTTGCCCAATTGGGATGGCACAGCAAACTATGGAACTGAAATGTATTAAGGTAACACAGAAGTGAAGGGGACATACAAGCACACAGGACATTTCCAATGTCCAAACCTTGGTTAGGCTGTGATGTCTGATCTGGGTCAGTGCCAAAAAATAAGCAAAGCTACCAAATTATATTCTTCCTTTTAGGTAGGAGCAAACTAGCTGTTCATCCTCCTTAGTGTGTTGGTATGGATCCATAGAACCACAAGTACAACTCTGCTTACAGATAGGGTTGCCAAGTCCTCACCT
>NW_015256398.1:0-470 GCF_001447785.1 Gekko japonicus
CCTCTTCACACTTCATTTTGCTTTCACCATTCTGAGTAATTTGGTGTCATTTGCAAACTAGGCTAGTTCACTACTAAGATCCTGATTGTTTATGAATATCAGTAACCCACTGTTCACTCCCTACATTATGAAGTATGTCCCTTTTCTGCTTCCGGTTAACTTAATTACTGATTGATGCACAAGAGGTCCCATCTTCTTATCTCATGACTGTTTACTGAGGAGCAGGCCTTTGTCAAAAGTTTTTTTGAAAATCCAAGTATATAATGTCTGCCAGCTCACCCTTATCCATTTGCTTGTTAACACTTTCAATGAACTCCAAAGGGTGGGCTTCTTTTTGTAGAAGCCATGCCAGTTCTTCATCATTAAGGCTTGTTTCCCCTAATTTACCCAGAACAGCCAGCAGATTAACTGGTGTGCAGTTTCCTGGATTTCTTCTCCCTCCCCACTCTCTTTTTAGAAGTTGGTATTGT
>NW_015256399.1:0-470 GCF_001447785.1 Gekko japonicus
CTACACCAAACTGGCTCTCAGTTTGGGAGGGAGGGATGGAAGAGCTGGCAGTGAGGGGACGGCCACTAATCCAAGTCTCAGAGACACCAGAAATAACAAAACCTGGCTAAGTATGAGAAATCAAGGGTGGAAATGGAACAGATCATCTTCTACCTGCTGCCAGCAGAGCCATTAGTCAGGAACGATTAATTAAGGAAGAACCTTCGGGGAGGACCTTTCGAACCTCACATCCTTCCTGTACCGAGCCAGAAGCCGCCTCTGCTTGGATGCGGAGTTTGGCTGGCAGATTCTCTTTCATTTCGGAAAGGGCCCCTTGTGAGCAGTGACTCAGCGTTCCGTGCATTCATCCACCCGCCTTTTAAAAAATGCCGTGTCATTGTCAACAAGACATTTCAGTCGTCATCAACCTACTATGTGACTTCAGAGGATTCTCTTGACTAAGGTCGTGGTCACACAGTCATTTTGATCGG
>NW_015256400.1:0-470 GCF_001447785.1 Gekko japonicus
GGCTTATAAAAAGCTTCAGGGGCGGAAACATTCACTAATAAGGCTCCTGAGTAAACTTGGCAATTTTTACACTTGGTGGAAGTAAGCAGTGCTATCCTCTAGAGATCTGTAATTAATCGTAAATGATTGGTGTCAAGAGATGAGTAGGTAGACAGGTTTTTAGCTATTACCAAGTTATCTGAGGTGGTGAAAACCGAAGCAAGCTGCAGAGAGTTTCACTCCAGCCTGAAAGGATAGGCAATAAAACAGCAAATGCAGTTCAGTGTAAAGTGATACATTTAGGGGCAGAAATCTTAAAATATTGCTGTCTAAACTGGTGGTGATTAAATGGGAATGATTTTATGGTATTGGTGGAAAGTTGAATAAATATATCAACTCAGTTTGTGGACATGGTGAAAAAGACAATTTGTACACTAGGAATTATTTGGAGAATGACTGAAAATAAAATGGCCAGTTGTTTAACATCATTA
>NW_015256401.1:0-470 GCF_001447785.1 Gekko japonicus
GCTTATTAACTAAGAGCTCATATTTTTGTCTAATGTTTAATTATCTATGCAATCTATATGGAGAATTAATAAAATCATATTAAAATAAATAAGGAAAAAAATAAGGAAAACATCTTGATGGAGTGTGGTCGGAACACAGTAAGCATGTTATTGGGCTATGTTGACAAGATTTTGGATCTTTCCTTAGTGGAAAAAATTATATGAATTTGGAAGTCATGATGGATGGAATGAGGAAGACAGCCACCAAGTGAATCACTAAACATAGTGGTTCCTTCTGGTGGATTAGTTGATTAGCTTTGAAAAACAGCCTTTGGGAGGGTAAGATAATTGCTTTAAAACCTATCTCAGAGGAACCTGTTGTTGTTCTAAATTACTTCAAGCTTTTCTCTCCATTATGGTTATAGAGTTAAATGTTAGTGAGGGTGGATTAGCAAAGTAATGACAATTGGCAGTGCAAAGAATAAAGATGT
>NW_015256402.1:0-470 GCF_001447785.1 Gekko japonicus
TTTGAAGGCAATGCAAACGGCTTTTAAATGGGTAACTAATTTCTGGCAAATAAGAATCATGTTGACTAAAACCCTTGATAATATAAGGTTAAATGTATACACTGAAGTGGCTAATAGCATCACAAAATAGTTCAATATTAACACTACATATAAAAAATCACTGACATCCAAGGCTTTCCCCACCAGCTAGCCACCAGGGGCCCCTGTTGTTGCTGCAAAGGATGTTCAAAGGAAGTCCCTGGAAATCCAACACCTATTAACCAAATTGATTAATTTGGTCTACATTGCATCATGAAGTACGAAAAACATCCACTCTTCTCCCAAAATATGAAAACTGACCAGTACTGATGATGGGCACAGTTATAGGAAGAGGTAATGCAACATTCCTGTTAAACTCTTTTTTTCTTCCACCTCTCATGCCATGAGTCAAAGGAAAAATGCTGTGTTTCAGGCTGGGTTGTCATCAGTAT
>NW_015256403.1:0-470 GCF_001447785.1 Gekko japonicus
CTGCCAGCTCATCCAAAACAGTATTCAAATAGCTCTCCTCTGCATCAGCATCCCCGTCTCAAGAACCAACATCTCTCCATTCCACAGGATGCCAAGCGACACCCATTGGCACTGAGGGAGTAAACACCACCCCCCTCCCCGAGCCTCGCAAATTTTACTTGTCGGCTGTGGCTCCAGAGGACTCAAAGTCGGAGCTGTTTTGGAATCCGTTCAGCTGAGTTCATTTCGGCATTCAGCAGCCCGTGTCATTTTTATTTCCCCAGCAAAGCTGGCAGGACTCAGAGTCTTCTCCCTCCCTCCCCACCGCCTTCTTTGCCTTAGCTCAGAGCATTCCAAGTGCGGCTAAATCAACAAAGCAACACACCAATCTTTGTCACTTTCTCGAAGTCATTTATCACCATCAAAATAAATGAATATTCCAGTCGGTTTGGAACGACATGCATTAGAGATAATGGCCCTTCCTAAAAATT
>NW_015256404.1:0-470 GCF_001447785.1 Gekko japonicus
ATCTCCTGGTATTTCCCAACCTGGAGTTGACAAATAAGGGAGCACAGCAGGCTCCTCTTCTAACCAGGGTTGGGGGTCGGCGGGAATCAGGCAGCATCAGATCTGCACCAGGCAAGTGTTTTGCGGACCCCGAAATCTCCCCCCCCCGGGTCAAACTCACCGTTGCGTCTTCAGAGCAGGAAGCGATTATGAAGTCATTGAAAGGGTTCCACTTGATGTCCAGCACGTTGCCCTTGTGGCCACAGACGCGCGGGTAGTGCGGATCGAGTTTTCCCGTCTGAAAAACAAACAGAGGGATTCCGTTCCCAGGCTCTACAGCGAGGCTGGGCAACTGACGAAGGCCAAAAGGAAGGCAAAGTCTCCAGAGCGTACCCTTCGTCTTGGTTTTGATCCCAGTTAACTCAAAACATTAGTTCCTTCTCTCAGAGCCGTTTCTTCCTCATATCCAACCACCGGGGGCCGCAGCCCAA
>NW_015256405.1:0-470 GCF_001447785.1 Gekko japonicus
CTCTGAAGCCACTAACAAATGCATCTCTCCCCTTTATTTTATTTCTAGACCGCCTTTCGACCGAAGCTGACCTCAGGGCGGCTTAACAAGAACAAAGCAAATTATGCTGTGTCCTTCAAACGTCGCACAAACACAGCTGAGGACACCAAAAGAGGCAAACTTGCAAACATCGCCACGAGACCCAGTAACCTCAACATTGTTTTTAAGAAACTCGCTTGGCATAGAACGCGGCAGCTCTGCCGACTTTAAGGCAGGGCCGGAAGCAGAGACCCTCAAACAGTGCCTGGAAATAGGGCACTGGGCTAGAAAGCGGCAGTAGCAGAGACAGTGAGGAAGGAGGGTGGCCCACTAGGAACTGCTGTGTCCTTTGTGGATGTTCTTGGCCGAATTACCTGTTCCAGCAGCAAAATAGGTTATGAGGATAGCTTTCACATTTACAATTTCAAAGGGTAGCCATGTTGGTCTACAGT
>NW_015256406.1:0-470 GCF_001447785.1 Gekko japonicus
AGTACTTCCTTTTGTCTCTCCTGAATCTAATGCCCATTAACTTCATCAAGAGACCTTGAGTTCTAGTATTATCAAAGAGAGAGAAAATGTTCTCTCTATCCATTTTCTCCAAACAGTGCATAATTTTATGTCTTAATAGGCCCTACCTATATGATAGAAACTGCTGCCATCCGCCATCTTTCCATCCATCTTTTAGCAGCCTTTTCCATCAGATATGGCTCTTTATCTCACGATGCTGGCGGGTCTTTGAAGAGCCCCTGAGTCCTTTTCACTAGATTCCTGGTGGACATCTCTGCAAATGTCACTTGTACAGTAGCTACATCTGCTGCCCGGAGCACATTTTCCCATTATGCAAGACTCAGTAGCCCAGGATTACGAAGAATTCCAAACTGAAACAAAAAAGAAGGGGAAAAGAGGAAGAAGTATGAACAATAAAAGGAAGAGCTTTACAAGTTGCAGAATTAGAAGAC
>NW_015256407.1:0-470 GCF_001447785.1 Gekko japonicus
ATGGGCTCGTCAGTTGGGACCCAAGCGAAGGAACCAATCTCTTTTTCCCTGGTCCCTGCGTGAAAGTTAGACCGCTTCCAAAGTCGCTGCAAAGAAACTGATCTAATGAACTCTGTTTCACCAACTACAGAATTTCAGCTTTCAAAAGCCACAGTCTGTCTGTTTCCCTTCCTTCGGGAGAATAGTCCGCTGTGTGTATTCGCGCACAAGGTTGTCTCTGTGCCGATTTTCTGGCCTGCTGCCTGGGATGCCTTTACAGGATGCGGCTGAATCATCCCGATTTCCGCTACACCCTTAAACCCTTGAATAATCCCTTCAAGGTTTTTTTAAAAAGGGTACCGAGCCTTAGAACGAAAACCTGCTTGAGCCTAAATCGGAACAGTTCAAAGCCACTGGCCGAAGCCCACTTTTAGATCGATGCCTGCTACGCTGCGGGATGCGTTTGACTTCGCTGGTAAAACCTGGCCTCC
>NW_015256408.1:0-471 GCF_001447785.1 Gekko japonicus
CTGATCCAAGATAGTGATATAATAATCCCTTTTACTGGCCACCCCACTGTCCCACGTGGCAGGGTGGAGAAGGGTACGTGGGGGTCATAGAAAGGAAAGGAAGGCTGCCGGTCTTAACCTACCGTTGCTGCCCTCAACTAAAAGCCTGATGGGACATCTCTGCCTTACAGGCCCTGCAGGATTGCATCAGGTCCCACAGGGTCCTGATATCATTCAGCAGAGAGTTCTACCAGGTCGGGGCCAGGACTGAAAAGGCCCTGGCCATAGTCAAGGACACAGCCAAGGACACAATCAAAGACCTCCTTAGCCCAGTCTCATGAGATCTTGGAAGCTAAGCAGGGTCAGTCCTGGTTAGTACTTGGATGGGAGACCACCAAGGAACACCACCCTTTCTACACACAGGCAGGCAATGGCAAACCACCTCTCTTTTTTTTAATCCCCCGATGGATATTTTTTATTTTGCAAATACTA
>NW_015256409.1:0-470 GCF_001447785.1 Gekko japonicus
ACATTTATATCCATTACCTGCCCAGGAAGTCATCTTTATCTGGGTCTTCATCATACAAGTCTACCTCCAGATCCTGACCAGGCACTTCATGGACAACAAACTGCAGGGGAAAGACAAACTATTTAAAAGACAAAATCAGCACAGACATACTGTTCACAAAATATCATCGTACAGAGCAAACTGTAAACATACAGCTTTCTTGCTCCTCTAAATTGACCATTTTCACAAAAATGGCACTTTTCTGTTGGCTGAATATAATCCTGCAGATGCAGGAACAGCAGGAGTTTCTTTGTGGCCTTTCATTCCCTCTTCCCACCCCTGTTGATCAGAAAACTGTAAACGTGCAAGACAATTACTGGTTTTCCATTCCACAGACTACCGCACGACTAACTTTCCCTCTAAATCATGGTTGTTGGGAAGGCAAAATGACTGTGAATAGTGAAACATGTTACATGGGATAGATTTTTTTT
>NW_015256410.1:0-470 GCF_001447785.1 Gekko japonicus
TTAAATGGAAAAGGAATCTGATTTCTCTTAGCAGAAGGAATAGGTGTGGGAAGGGCAACACAGGTCTGTCTTGGAGGAGTTTCCATGTGTTTTATGGGCCTATTCATAGCCGACTGGGGTAACCGATCTCAGATTCTTTCACAGGTTTTCAAGAGCAGGGAGTGGGAAAAGAATAGAAAGAGCCAACATCCCTTGGCTAGGGGCACTTGATTTGTCTCTTGTGCTCCAGGCCTTAATTGGCTTTGTAGACAGGGCTTACACAACTCAAGCCCCTCTAGGTCACATGTGAGTTGCTGGTAGCTCTGTGGGCTTGGTTTTGCTGCAATCTCAAGTTGACAAAAGCAGCAGGCAATCAGATATCTGGCCAGTACCACATTATATGGCAGGTAGGGCAGAGATTGTGTGAGCAGGCCTGGAGTAAAGCTGAGGTGGGTCACTTCAGCAGTGGCAATCTTTTTTATTAAAAAAAA
>NW_015256411.1:0-470 GCF_001447785.1 Gekko japonicus
AGAAGGAATAAGGAAAGGAATTCAACTAGTGGCGCAAAGTTCTCTTTATATTCTCTCATTGCTGGACTGCAAAGGGAGGGGGGAAAGAAATTACTTTGACCTTAGGCTACTATCCTGCACCTAGTTATGCATGAAATCAATGAGACTTAAGCATGCCTAAGTGGGCTCCAGACAGCAGGCCGGGTGATTAGCAACCGAAAAGGGAAAGGTGAAAATTCAATACATGTATTTGAGATGCCATAAAGACATTACTTCTTCGGTGCCACATTTTCATTTCCCTGTTTGGACCTGCAGCTAATTACCAGAGCCATCACCTGGAGATTTGGGGCCTTGGCATTTACATTTAACCTTTAGGAGATGCAATTCCATTCCAGAAATTAAACTTAAAAACAGCAATGTATGCAGAGCGTTCGGAAAGATATTAAGTCAGAAAGCAACTTATGTTCCCTTGCTAAGAGGGACATCCCCCC
>NW_015256412.1:0-470 GCF_001447785.1 Gekko japonicus
CCACTGGCAATGCCATGGGTCAACCACAGTATCTCCATAGGCAACCCCCCCCAGCAAGATGGGGGCTGAGGAAAAAAGCCGGTAGAATCCCAGTGCAGAATAATTTATCTTGCAATAAGCATGTTAACACAGCTGTTGAGTGCTTCATCAAATCTGCAGCCGTGAACTATTTCATGTCATCTTTGAGTTGCAGAGTACAATTTCACTATGCTTAAGTGCTTTGGGGAAAATATTTTGCAGCACATACCTGTCTGGCCGGGTGTCTACCGCACTGCACGTATCTGCACCGTGGAAAGCGGGTGAGTTTAGATCGTGTGCGTTTCTCTGTTTGCCATCTGCGCCTCGCTTCCTTCCCTGAGTCCAAGGAGCTGGGGGCCTGTCAGGAAACAGCACAAAAATGAAAGACCGAAAGCTAAGGTGTATTATTATTACTAATTAAACTTCTGAATCACCCAATCCCTGAGTACACA
>NW_015256413.1:0-470 GCF_001447785.1 Gekko japonicus
AAGTCCTAATGCAGTCATCATTACTTTTGGCATAAATTTAAATTGCTTTTCAATTTATTTCCCAATACAAAGGATTTCACCATGGAAATACCACTCTGAGACCATAGACAATAATAAACAATGGCAGTTTTCACATAAATTCTTGAAATTCTGGTTTATGTGCTGCTAGTCTTTTTCTGTGAACAACTCTGAATTTTGTTCCCTTTCCCTTTCTGACGCATCCCAATGAATCTTGTGTTTGCCAGAGATTTCTTTGTGCATGACGGGTGCCGGCCCATGGAGCAGGTGCTGGCATTTGCCTACTCAGGGTGTGGGGGAGCCTATCCATGCTCAGTGCAGGAGCACTGGCTAATCGGGGGCTGAATCACTGGCCAGGTCTGGCAGTGGCCACCCTTCATCAGCAGTTCAGCCCAGCACGAGCTCCCCACCCACCCAATCTCTTGTGACCATGTGGGATCAGCTAGTCACCA
>NW_015256414.1:0-470 GCF_001447785.1 Gekko japonicus
GTTTGACACATGGGGGATAAGACTGAACCCTGTGGAATCCTACAAGACAACTCCCAAACTCAAGATGGCTGATCTCCATTGGCAACCTTTACATCTGATCCATGAGGAACAATTTAGACCAGTCCAAGGAACATCCTTGATGCCTACTTCTGCCTACAAATGCCTCAGTAGGAAGACATATTCTGTTCTGTCAAAAGCTGCAGATAGATCCGGGAGGAGCAAAAAGGAAGCATGGTCTTTGTCTACATTCAGGCGGTGGTCATTTACTAAAGCCACCAGAGCCGTTTCCATCCTGTAGTCTGGCCTGAAACTGTCATGAAAAGGGGTCAGAGCTCACGAGTTATCAAAGAAAACCTGGAACTGGTCTGCTACTGCTGTAACCATCACTTTGCCTAGAAAGGGCAGATTAAACCAATTATCTGAGGAAAACAAGCTAGTACAATTAAGCTTGAGTTAAATCAAATGTTCTG
>NW_015256415.1:0-470 GCF_001447785.1 Gekko japonicus
TGTGTGACTGAACAACAACAAAATAGATATAGATACATCCATGTTTGAATCAGTCGTAGGTTCTACTTAGTGATCAAAATTAATCCTGGGTATTTGTTTTATCTCTGCATTTTATACTTCTGTGTAAGTTGAACATTTTAAGTAATTATAACCAATAGTATAACTTCAGGCAATCGGACAGACCTCCTCACATCCTGTGGTAAATCTGTTGACGAGCCTGTTCCTTCCAATCTGTATGTGGATGCTCCGGCATATAGAGCGCCTGCATGGCTCTGTATACTCATCTTGATGGAAACACAGATAACATCTTCACATTAAAGGGAATGGGAGGTATCTGCACACCCAGAGCTTCATGTGAACTTTGGACAAGTGACACAATGCAAGAAACATTTAGATTGGCTCTTCTGCTATCATAACTTCCCTGAACCTGTTGTTTCCTTATCTACCCTTTCACCTTGCATTCTGTTCCC
>NW_015256416.1:0-470 GCF_001447785.1 Gekko japonicus
CTAGATGACCCTGGAGGTCTCTTCCAACCATATGATTCTATGTAAGCCTTTTATCTTGGCCTGTGGCAGTACAGCTGCCCATGGGTAGACTTAGGGATTCTGGGCCCTGGGCAAAAGTCCAGGATAGGACCTCCCCCAAAATCACTCCCGCCACCCTGCTGGACCAAGCAAGGGGTACCCTCAACCTTTGTGAGATGTTTGGGCATCATGACTGGAAGCTGGCTGCCTGAACTGTAGCTGGACTGGGAGCAAGAGACTGCTGCTGAGCTGGCTGCCCAGGTTGGGGTGGGTATGAGTGGCTGTCACTGTGAGCAGACAACCCAGACAGGAAGGGTAAAAGGGGTGGCAGTGGAAGCTTGTTCTTTTCTCTGCCCCCCCTCACATTGAGGGCTGAAGCTGTGGGTGGTCAGGTGCCCTCCAGCACAGGCCCTGGGGCAGCTGCCCCTGTAGCCTATTGGCTAAGAGTCCCC
>NW_015256417.1:0-470 GCF_001447785.1 Gekko japonicus
TCTGTGACTATAACATAGAAATAGAATAAGACAGCGCTCGTGTATAATTGACAGAAATCCTGACTTGTCTCACTGTAACCATCACATCTTCTGATCACCACACACATTCACACCTGCTTATTCCCTATTCTGACTTCCATTAGATCCCAAGACACTCCTTTAAGGATGGGCTTCCTCATAAGTGTCTCTGTATTAATAAGATCTGTGTATTCATAGCCTGGCAGCCCTCTTCAGCCATTGGCTATAGGGCCCTCTTGTTGCTTCAGCCGATTTCCAGCTGTGGACCTCTGCCCTAGTGATGATCCAGTTGGTCTACAACCTGGAGGAGCATGTGGTCCTAGCCATTATCCCATGAGAGGGAACTGAGAAAGGAGGTCCAGGCAAGAGCAGGGTGTAGGGGGCAGGGACTGTCTGTTAACTCTTCTCTAGAATGCTGAGCTCGAGTGACAGGCTGATCCTTTTCTCTGATT
>NW_015256418.1:0-470 GCF_001447785.1 Gekko japonicus
GGGAGGGGGGATATTCATCCCCCCCTCCCTCTTTGCAGCTGTGCATTTGCACCGGAGAGGGAAAAAACGATAATCGACGTGGCGGGGATTGAGCAAGTCTTGGATGGATGTTGCTGGCTGGGATGTTAAGCATATGACATAATTTATCGCTTAAGTAACCTTGAAGCGGCATCCATTGTGATGGAGCGGCCAGCAGCCAGCGAGGAGAAAGCGGGGCTCCAGTGCCCACCTGTCAGACTGCATCATCCCCTTAACCCCAAGGCAGATGCGACTGGGGCTCAGGAGACAGGTGGGGCTTGCCGCTAAGGGCGGCTGTCTCCTTTCTCTAGCAGAGGCCGGCTGATCTAAGTCACGGGACTGCTTGGTTGCACCCCCCCTTCTTTTATCTCGGTCCAATTTACACAGGAGAAAGGGATCATATTCCCTATTAGTGGGGGGTAGGAGGAAGAAGAAGACGAAGAAGAAGACGA
>NW_015256419.1:0-470 GCF_001447785.1 Gekko japonicus
ACCTCTCCGTCGTCTCCTCTCCGGGCTAAGTGCGGAGTCCCATGGGGAGGTGCTTTTGCCTTGCCAACGTCACCTTTACATTGATCCTCAGAGACATCAGCCAGCCTTCAGTGCTCGAAACCGTTGCTCGTCCCAGAAGGAAAGAGAGGGTGGGATCCAGAACTCCTGACCTCACAGGGTTTGCTTTTCTTTCGTGGGTTTTGTCTGTGCACTTCCATCCTGCTTTCGCCCCAATGAGGATTTGAAGTGGTTTACCACGAGATGCAAAGACCCCTGCGAGCCATGGGCTCTTTTAACTCTTGAACATTTATTTGCTTCCTTCTTCCTTTGAAATACACAAACGCCATGCTCTTACCATTACTCCCAATCAAGCAGAAAAACAAAGGAGAAAAAGCCAATTAAAACAGAGAATGGCATGAAAGATCAGTCTGAGTTTGAGGATTGCTATCCCACAGTAATTCACATTGTGC
>NW_015256420.1:0-470 GCF_001447785.1 Gekko japonicus
TAATTACTTATATCGTGTAGCTGTGCCCCAGGTGTCGCTTCTCATGAATACGGTATACCCCCAGAGCAGAAGCCAGCCTTAGTGGAGCAGAGGCCGTTGAGATACATGAGACGTGTGACGAATTAACAGCCCTTGTATTTCCTTCCAGATTTCTCAGGGGACACAACTTTATTCACACGCTCTACTGTGATGAAATGAACTGTCATCTTCTGCGGAAACGAATGGCCTAAGGTCCACCCGACACATGCTACAAGGAACTGTTACTTAAAGTCTACCCAAAGTAAGTCAAATGCACAGCTTAAAGATAGCAGTAAGAGTTAGCTGTTCTCAGCCTTAACAACTGTGTTAATGTTAGTGAGTTAAGACAACCGCTGTATGTTCCTAAACGAAAATATTGGATAAATTGATCATTGAATGGGGGGTGAAGACGTGCCACTCGCTTACAGCCATATCCAGTGCTGCTTCTAAGC
>NW_015256421.1:0-470 GCF_001447785.1 Gekko japonicus
CCTTGGCCTGTGATGGCTGTGTCACCCTGCCCAGCTTCCTTGGGTGTGCTGGCAAGGCCTCCTCATTGCTCCACCCCGCCCCCGGCTGCGCCTGACAGGTGAGTCTGCCTGGGCTCCACTGCCTGCCTTCCCTGGAAAGTGAGGACCCACAATATTGGCAGGGTATCCTTCTCCCTCTTATCCTTCTCCCCTACCCTGTCACTGCCCACCGCAGCTCCAGATCACCCTCCCACCATTACTGCTGCCAAGCCCACTGCACTTTTTTCACTCTCCCAACCACTGCTGCCACTGCAAGGCCCAGCATGTCTCCTGGCCGTCCCACAATGTTGGCGACAGTGAGCTCAGAATGTCTCTTGTCCTCTGCTGTCGAGCTGCTGCATATTCCTTTCCCCCCAATCTTTGCTGCTGTCACTGGCCCAAGCACAGCTCCCGGCCTCTGTTGCCAGTAGGGTTGCCAAGTCTGGGTTGGA
>NW_015256422.1:0-470 GCF_001447785.1 Gekko japonicus
TGTCTTTAAGGTTAAGATGACACATTAAGTCACTGAGATGACTAAGGGTGGGCAAAATTACCCAAACCATACATAATATAAAAATCACTCATACCATCACTTCCCAATAAATATAAGAATAAGGCAATGGGAAAGATAGAGAGGCTAGAATTCTTGAAATAAACTATATATTTGAACGAGTTGCACTGAAGTTTACATAAGGAATAATTTGAGAAAAAGAAAAAATGCAACTATACAAAGAAGGTAAGTACTATAAAACATTATGAGCAAATTTATATGTTATGGATTTCACTTGTTAACTGTTCCTGCGTGGGCACATCTGCACCAGTTAACATCTGTATACAGAAAACACAGGGGAACAGTGGATGGCATGGCTAGCTTTCATTCTAAGGCCTCTTATGCTCTCAGGACTCAATCAGAACTTATGCAGCAGAATTACATAGTTCCAGCTTTACCAGTTTTCTAATGTT
>NW_015256423.1:0-470 GCF_001447785.1 Gekko japonicus
CCTTACAATGGCCCTGCCTACTTTCTGAAGAGCTTGGCAGTTGCCAAGGGGAGTGCTGGAGGATGCTATGGTGCTCACAGGCACCATGTTAGGGAACACTGCTCTAGAATACCCACAAATTACAGAGGTCCATTTTGTCCTAAGAAACGACAATGTTCTCAAACTGACAGGCTGCCTTTAGTGAAAAGACTGTGCCCTGTCTGCAGTATGTCCTAAATCCATGCACCCTTGAAAGACAAAACTGCATCCTCTCTTGTCATCTTGATCTCACTAAGCGGCTCACAAACGGTTCAAGGCAGGTATTCCCCAGGGGGATGGACAGCATCAGGTGTGCCCTAACATTCCATCACAGTTGCCATGGTCACCAAAGGAGGTTTTGGGCCCGTCCCACCCATAAGCGACAATCTTGGCAATTGCCCATCAACGATCTGCAAGAAACCGCGCCCGAGTTCTCCTTCAGGTGTGCCAGA
>NW_015256424.1:0-470 GCF_001447785.1 Gekko japonicus
GGAAGGAAGGAAGGAAGGAAGGTTCAAATTGTTTCCTGGCCGCTTCAGAGCAGTCATTCAAAGTTGAGTCAAGTGTCAGAGGTTCTAATGCACTGAATCTCCTGATATGGCTGTTCAAAATGGAGAGATTCTTGAGCAATGAGAAGATAGAACTGGTTTTTCATTGCTCTGCCATTTTCAACAACACACTCATTCCCTCTCCATGGGTTTTCAGAAAACCACATACTCTTTTCTAGTCTCACTTCAGTGCCAGTTCCTGTCCTCAAACTCACAGAGGAACCCAAACCTTCTCATTTCTGGTAGAATGACACCCCTCCCCTCCTCCACCTGGCTGTTGGGCATACTACATGAAGCAGGGTGATTTATCCAGTTTCATGGAGTGACCCTGAATAGTAGCTAAGGTTGCCAGCCTCCCGATGGTAACTGAAGAGCTCCCATATGACAGTTGGTCTCCAGACTACAGAGATCAG
>NW_015256425.1:0-470 GCF_001447785.1 Gekko japonicus
TCTTCTTCTTGTTCACATGTTCTCACAGTGCAAATTACAGCAGAATTAAATAACCTTTGCAACGTAAAAGCCTGCCCTTGGAGACAACTGCTGTCGGTCAGCTACAAAAATTAGTTCTTTCAATCACGGTAAGAAGTTTGTTCTTCAAACAAATGGTTAAGCAAAAAATAAAAATAAAAAAATCCATCCATCAAACGATAAAAGATGATTTTCAATGACTGCCGAAGCAATGACTTCTCCCAAAGTAAATAAAGGTTAATGCCTCAAAATCATGGAAGCAATTAGTTCTTAAAAAGGGTTAGTTCAATTAAAGCTATCTCACAGACGGTTAACGTAGACTTTAACCAGTGTGGCGTAATGGTTAGTGTTAGATTAGGACCTGGGAGGGAGCCAAGTTCAAATTCCCACTCTCCCATGGAAGCTCACTGGGAGGCTTAAGGCCGATCACATACTCTCAGCCTAACCTAACT
>NW_015256426.1:0-470 GCF_001447785.1 Gekko japonicus
AATCCAATCTCCAATCAGAAATTTCACTGTGTTGAGTGAGACGTACTCTCAAGGAAATGGTTGAATTACTGAAGCCCAGAAGAAATTATTATTAGCAATGAAATGTAAGATAGGAAAAAATGAGAACAGATAACGCATTTCAATAATAAAAATTCAGAGAGCTGTATGTCTTCATTGGGTTGATTTCACTGAAATTGCATGTAACCAAAGATTGTAAGAGGGGAAAAATTATGGGTGTTCATCACTGAATTATTTACATAACAAATGAAGTACATACTAAGCACCATAGTTTTAGGGATGACTTAAAACCTTTAAGACAAGATCAATTCCTGTTATTTACAAAGGGAATTAGTTAAGTGCATGTTCACTACATGGTGGGATCTGGTGCTTAAGTCTGGAAGCAGGGTTGCCAGGTCCTTCCAAATCCCCAATGGGCATTACTGGAGGAAGCAGGAACATCCTCAATGTGA
>NW_015256427.1:0-470 GCF_001447785.1 Gekko japonicus
TTTTTTCTAATTAAGAGTAAACAGAAGTTCTGCAATGACTTACCATTATTCCCAACGTAACTCCAAAAATTTCCGAAGTCACCTGAAGTCCAGGAAGAAAGGTTTGGGGGTTGTTTTTAGTGATGGGTCACAGAAAGTCAGCCAACAGAAAAGAAAGTGCAAGCAGATGCCTGAAGTCAGATAGAGCTAATTACAGACCTCCAGAGTTCAAGTCAGGGGTTTTCTTTTTCTACTCATCACACAGGCTGCTTGCATTAAGTGACTGTACTGGGTGGAAGAACCTCGAGAATGTTGCCATACAGCACCCCCAAGTGGCATTCAAGGAAAAAAGAGCCACTGCAGGGCATCTTAGAAGAGCAACACCATACTTCTTTCTCAGGGTTTCCCTTGGGAGGTGAGATGCAGTGCAGCTGGAGATCTATCCAGTTTATCACAGACTTCTAATAATAATAATAAACTTTATTGTCATT
>NW_015256428.1:0-470 GCF_001447785.1 Gekko japonicus
GAGGAGAGAAGAATATTGGGTATGAGTGCTCTGATCCAATTAAGCAGATTCAGCTCACTTTTCAGCGAAATGAATCTGTCTTGTGATCCTATCACAAATATCCTGTCCAATGTGTGTTTTGTCTGTTATATTCTTGTGATAACTGCAGCTGTCACTGTATTCCTTGATCATCTCAAACTGCTGTCAGTAGCTAATTTAATAGATCGTTTTATAAAAATGAGTGGCAAAGGACCTACGTGCACTGGGCAAAATCCAGCCTGATATAAAAGCACTTTTAGTCCAATTTCAGAAGGGAAATATTACCTCCTAGAGATCACATCATTTTGTAAGAAAAGGAATATCTTGAGAATTCCAGCATTAAGTTCAGACTGGGTCCCATCTACCCTTGAGGAACTTTCCCCATCTTTAGCGATTTGATCCATGATAAAGCATTCTGTTACTCAACTTGAATGTTAAGTTGTGGTTTAAAA
>NW_015256429.1:0-470 GCF_001447785.1 Gekko japonicus
GGGGGGTGGCGTGACATGATGCCAAAGAAGCAGTGGTAACTCCAAAGTCAGTAGGGTGCTCTGTTAACTAATGCACAGCCGTTAACTCGAAGTGGCTGGCCTGCTACTTACTGGGCTATTCTGCTTCAAACTGGAGGGGTGGGGGCTCCAATGATTTAATAGTCCTCCATGCGATGGTATCCCTGCATCTGAGGCAGCGTCTCAGGCAGACAGTTTGGCTTTAGAACCCTTCTTGATCATGCTAGCTTTCTATATGCAGGAAAGGCTCCTCTGTGCAGTTGAAATCCCCAACGTGTAGAAAGCTAGCCTATCCAGGAGAAGGGTGCTTGCCCAGCCAGCACCCCAAATGGCTACTTTTCCACGTGAAGGGATTTAATGTGTACGTCTAAAGGAATGTTCTGGCCTTCTGTGATGGAAAATGGCATAGCCTGGACTTAGGTTGACCAGTTCTGTTTTGTTGTTGTTGTTTT
>NW_015256430.1:0-470 GCF_001447785.1 Gekko japonicus
GAACCTGGTAACAGCTGCCATCGCTCAGGGGACACCGTCTGAGAACATCTAGGCTGATCCACTAAGAAGGTTCCTTCTAGTACAGTACTAGACCAACAAATAAATAACAGGGTGTAGACCAAGGGAATACCTTATGGAAAACTCCATAGCATCTGTGCAATCTAGCATGTAGAGTAGTGATAGAGAAATATCTCAGAGAAGTGTATTGTACTAGAACAAAAACAAAAAAATATCCTTGTAAAAAGAATGTAAAAAAAGGAAAAAGGAAGAGTGTTGGACTCAAAAAAAAGGGGGCGAGGAGAAGAAGGCAAAGCAAAATACCGGGGGAAAGCACACAACCTCACAGCACACAGGCTTAAAAATAGAAGCAATAAAGTCAATCTAACTCAGCTAGTTAGACTTTACCTAGGCTGTAGTAGGCTCCTTTCAGCATGTGCAGAATTCCTTGTTGTTACAAGGTAACAACAATG
>NW_015256431.1:0-470 GCF_001447785.1 Gekko japonicus
TCACTGAATGATGCCTTACACAAGAGCAACTATACCGTAATCATCGCAGCTACTTTCACCTGGTTGTGCTGCATAATAATATCTCGTGTGCTTTTATATTTTGCAATCTTTACAAATGTGTCACTTAAAAATTTGGAACGGTAAAATAGTTTTATTGCCTGGACACACACAGTACAGTAATAAATGCCATTCCTAATGGAAGCTGTTAAAGTAACGATTCGTGCCATTAGTAACAAGAACTTTCTGTGTTTTAGAGCATTGTAGTTAATATGGTTTGGAATAATACTGTCTTTTTTTCTTTCCCTTTTCTGTCCAGCTTGCTGGAAAGGTGAGTGTTGGTGTTGATTCCAAGTCACTAAGTGCCACTTCAAGTGCATAGGCCAGTGCGTCAGCTTAATGCTAAGACTAAACGCTGCTGTTTGGGGAGAATCTGTGCTACATACAGAGTTAAGACCATAGAGGCCCACTTC
>NW_015256432.1:0-470 GCF_001447785.1 Gekko japonicus
GAGTTGGATTTGACTGGATTTGGAGCAAGGGAAACCTTTACTATAATGCAATGGCTTTTGCTGAATAATATATTTAAAACACTTTGCTAAGATACTTTAAAAATGGCTCTCTGAATTCCACTTAAATCTCATTTTTATTTGAAAGGGCTATGTTGTGTTCACACTCACAGGAAAGGGACAGAGGCTGTTATTTTAAATTCTAGTCCTATATTATTTAATGGGGCTCTGATTAGCAATGTGGGAATAATAATACTGAGATCACACAAGGATCTTGTAAACATGACTGAGGTAATCCAAACACTCGTAAGTGTTACCCAGGTGTCAGGTACCTTGGATTGGAAGAGGGAACTGAGGAAGTCCAAGGCTGCAGGGCACACAATTGGGCCAAGGCCACATTTGACTTGTACTCAGACCAGTCAAAGAAAGGCTAACTTTGGTCTGATCTGCATTGGTATTTCCCACCATTGTGC
>NW_015256433.1:0-470 GCF_001447785.1 Gekko japonicus
AGGCAATGGCAAACAACCTCTGCTCATCTTTTGCCTTGTAAATCCTATGTGGTGGAACATCATGGAGTCGCCATGAGTCAGTTGCAACTGGATGGAACACTTTAATTTTTAATTTTCTTAATTTTCATTGAAAACCTTGGTATACCACCCGAACCTTGGAATGTTACCAAATTTTGCCATCTCAATACTGGTCTAGACTTGAAACTTCCTGTTTCAGTTAAGATCTGGCATGATGTAGTGGTTAGAATGTCTAACAAGGACATCAGACAACATGGGACCTCTCTAGGTGACCTTGGGCCCATCAAAATATCTCACTCTAACCTACCTCCCAAGGTTGTTGATATTAGGGATGAGGAGGGGAGAACAATCAGATAAGTTGCTTTGGATCTCAGTTAGGAGGAAACACAGGAAATAAATAAGAAGAAATGTTTAAAACGAAATAAGCTTTCCTTTGCACGAGTTTTTCTTTT
>NW_015256434.1:0-470 GCF_001447785.1 Gekko japonicus
TAGCCAGAGCATACCGCCAACTAAGATAATTGTTTCCCTTCTTTCAGCGTGTCTCTCTTCTGCACTTTTCCAGGGTTGAAGTGTCCTGTATGCCTGCTCGAATTTGAGGAGAACGAGGTGGTCAGGAAGATGCCGTGTGAGCACTTCTTCCACAAAGACTGTATCCTTCCCTGGCTTGGAAAGGTGGGAACCACCACAGGGAGATGTCCTTACCTAACACTGATGGGGGATGGCATTTCCTGGGACTCTGATGCTTAGTCTTCCTTTCTTTTCCAGACCAACTCCTGTCCCCTCTGTCGTTATGAACTGCCTACTGACGATGAGCTATATGAAGAGTTCAAACAAGACAAGGTGAGTGATGGGCTGTAAATCTGGAAGTGCTCAGTTCAAAGCTCACCGTCGCCTTGAACTAGAGAGACAGACAGCCTTAGGCAAACCACTGCCACCTGGCCTCCCCCATTCATAATAAC
>NW_015256435.1:0-470 GCF_001447785.1 Gekko japonicus
AAATAGAAGTTATAAGGCTTGGGAAAGGTAAAACCTTGCCTCTCTGACATTTCTGAGGACACCATTCAGGGAACAGTGTCCTCTGTACCAATGCAAGCCTGATGTTTCAACATTCTTTCGGTATCTCTCTCCCTTAAACTTTCAGCAAATTAGCAACTGCCTATAGGTAAAGGGTGTCATTTAGCTCTTTGGGGGGCTGCCCTACTCTGTCTCTTTGAAAAACCGCAATGCTGCAGAGAAACGTTGCAGCAACTCTGCAGCAAATAATTCCCAGCAGTTGTTCCACTTTTTGCTAAGGTTAGGAAGGGAGCACAGAACATAAATGGTGAGAGCTATTTCCACAGAGGGGAATTAAGCAGTTAAGAGGAGTCTTCAACATGCAGTGTTTGAGGGACTGAAGCAACAGAGCTGTAGTGCTGCTGGAAACAAATTCAACAGGATTTCCCAGCTGATAAGTTTACACTGAAGCC
>NW_015256436.1:0-470 GCF_001447785.1 Gekko japonicus
GATTAGCTGTCCGTCTGAACGCACCCTAAAACAGAAGATTGCTACGGCATAGAGCTAGAACATAAAGAAATGGTTTTTGTGCAGGATAAAGAGGTTTTTGTGTAGAGATAAATGACAATGTTGCTCACTTCATTTTGTGTCCTTGAGGATCATCCTTTAATATTCATATGTGAAAACTGCCCTTTTTGTCTAATCTATGGTGTCACAGAAGATCAATTGCATTGCTGTAAGTAAATTATATGACTGAAATTATTGGATTCTTACACGGAGAACTGTTGATCAATTTGAAAAGGTAGGCTTCTAAAAATATGTAAGAATAGACAGTGGGTTGGATCCAACCAAATTTTCTCCTGTTGAAAAGGGGGAAAAGTAGTCCCCCTTGATCTCCAAACAAACCCAATGGAATGAGACTGTAGTAAGGAGACGAATTGGTGAGATTGAGGAGGGGAAGCTTGCTGAAGCTCTAAGGT
>NW_015256437.1:0-470 GCF_001447785.1 Gekko japonicus
CATGGCCAGAACTTCAAACCAGACATTCTTTTAAGCTAGAGGATTTAAGATTGTTAGTGGATCATACTATGCTGGTTACTCTGCCACTTCATAGTAAAATGAAGTCAACGGACCTATCTGGAGATGTGCAAAGCACTGTTATTTAACATGTGCAGGATTTTTTTTCTGCCAGTCTGAAGCGGGATTCAGTGCCCAGTGAGTACGCTGGTGCAACATGCAGTAGAAATAATGACAGCACTCCACTGACCTCTGCTCCAATTGTTCTTACTTTGTGGATTCAGTCAGTGAACTGGAAAAGTCTAAAAAAGGAAAAGTCTCGATTCTGCTGTCAGGCTTTTCAACTTGATATCCCAGAGACATGGTATTTACCAAGGTTTATCGTTTTATAGATGACTGGCCTACTGGGGAGGGGGAAACACAGATGCAGCACTGAGGAAGAGAATTTTGAAACTTCATTCTGTCAAAAAAAA
>NW_015256438.1:0-470 GCF_001447785.1 Gekko japonicus
CATTATACAGGCAGGGAATCAAAGGCAGAGAGTTTGCCCGAAAACTGTCCTTTCAAGTCCATTGTGACACACTTATTCTGCTGTTAGAGTGTTCAGTGTGGATGTGCTGCTCAGCCCACATTTGGGGCTGAAACGGAACAAAAAGCGGACGGTTGTGATGAAGAAGAGACCGAAGAGGCATAAGAACAGAGAAATAATCAGCTGACATGGGACATCAGTAAACTGAAGCTGGATCCAAAAACAGTCAGGGTCCAAGTCTAGCTGCAGACTGAAGTTTAACTGGGACACAAAATAACACTGTGAAGGCAGTTGATTATACTCTATCTTTGAAGTACCGTAATGGCATCTTCAAGACAGGGAAACGGAAAAGCCAAAGGGGTTGGATCCGATGACATCGTTTCCCTTGCTCTTCCCTCCAGCTACTGTGGAGGCTTTCCTCTTCCGTGGCGCTCGCTTCCTCTTCCAATAAC
>NW_015256439.1:0-470 GCF_001447785.1 Gekko japonicus
CTCATTAGGAATAAATAGGGAAACCACAAGATTCATTGCTGGCCATTAGTGCAGATTCCTTTTCTGAAAAGACTGGAACATTTCAAAGAGGACAGGTCTATTAGCTATGATAGCAAAATGGAGCATCCATATTCGGAGGGTATAACACCTCTGGCATCCAGATGTTGGGGGAAAGCCATAGCCGCTCCAGGGTTTCTGAAGGCATCTGGCTTTTTATGGCTGGAAATGAGATTGCTGGACTGGATAAACCTTTGGGTCTGGTCCAGCGAGGCACTTTGTGTGCATCTAGATGGCTAGAGATGGTCTTGCAGATACAGGCTCTTTTGAGCCTCCTTCCGATAGGATTCTGAATTGACCCTGAGCTTAGACTGGAGTAGAACTGCAAAGGATTGCACTGTGAGCGTGACCTTGAGCCAGTCTGTGTCTTCCAGACTAAGTCTATGTCTTCCAGAGCCAGTTTGGTGTAGTGG
>NW_015256440.1:0-470 GCF_001447785.1 Gekko japonicus
CCCCACCTAGCATGAGTAGCAGAGGCAGCAAGCCATTACAGAAACAGCCCAGCAGAGAGGATATGTCAGGCTTTCAGCCTGTACCCTGACTGTTGTGCCACACTACGTGCTGGTGAAATTAATTCTTTGCAGGAGTCTAGCTCAATTAACCACTGGGCAGATGAGTCCCGGGAGCTGTCTTCAAAGCACGTGGGGTTGCTTCCTTGTCAGTCTGTTTAAGCCTTGACATGGAATGGGATTTTTGCTGGATAAACTGGCTTGTAAGGTTTATGCTCTTGTGCTCTGGCTCCAGACCTTTCACGCCTGATGCTTGCTCAGATGACCAAGCAAGATCAAGCCTGAAAACAGAACACCCTGTTGCTTGAGCAGGGGGGTAATGTTGTGCTCAGCCATAGGTAAAACCTAGTTTAACCCATACACTTGATGATTTGTGTCTCTATTTGGAGGAGGAAGAGGAGGAGATTGGATTT
>NW_015256441.1:0-470 GCF_001447785.1 Gekko japonicus
CTTAGCTTCCAAGAGCTGACGAGATCGGGGTAGTCTGGGCTATCAAAGGCAGGGCATCCATTCCTATCTTACGTCAATTACAGGCAGGATAAGGATTATTCCAGAGAGGACATGTACCCTTCATAGGAAATCGTTAAACCAGCCACAGATGAATTTTTGCAGACCATGGAATATGCAGAGAAGTAGATGAGATACTCGACCACGGAACTCCAGAAGGCTATGTTGGCAGCTCTGTAGGTGCTTATCTTGAATTTCTTCATCATAAAGCCTCCCAGAAAATATCCGGTGCATATAATTGGTAGGTTGTAAACAGCTGGTGGGGAAGGGAAGTAAAAATCTGGTTTTAGACGCATCCATGATAATTTAACGGACTTGAGCTGCAGCAAATGTCCAAATCTTAGCCCAGCAGGATTTCGTTGTAAATTTTGGAGGACAACACCATAGGTGTGGGGAATCAAACCTGGTTCTCC
>NW_015256442.1:0-470 GCF_001447785.1 Gekko japonicus
CCCGCAGCTGACTGTGGGACTAGGGGAGCAAGACTCGTCCTGTCCAACCTGCTGCCCCCATGGAGCCCACCTGTTCCTCTTCCTGCGTGACCATCTGGCACTTTGGTTGTTGCCATGTCAGGCTCTTCCTGACACCTCCACTGGCAGCAGCATTCATGCTGCTTGCCCTGTAACCCCTCTTCTAGCCAGGTAGTCACCAGCAGACCTGGCTGCTGCAGAGTCGGGTTCCTCTCTGCTACTGCTGTCCTGGCTGCTTCCTGCAGCCCCCTGTCTTGTTGGGTGACTTCTGGACCTGGTTGCTGCTGTGCTGTCTCTCCTCCACCTCTGGCATTGTCTTTGCAGCTGCCTACCGTCAGTGTGGCAGCCTCGTGGGGGCACTCCTTCATTGGGGGCCTCAACTGCTGGCTCTTCTGAGGCCAGGCTTGTGGTGATTGGCCCGAAGACAACCCCAGCTCTTGCAGTAAATGTGG
>NW_015256443.1:0-470 GCF_001447785.1 Gekko japonicus
AAAAACACACATGCACGGAGTTCCAGAAAAAACAGCAAGTTCACCCACAAACAGCCTCCCTTGACAAGGAAGCACCTCCAAACCACAAGGCTCGGCCTGGGCTACGCGGCGGCACCTCTCGTCGGAGGGCCACATTCAGGACAACTCTATCCAGCCCCGCCACATTCCTTATCATAACGCCACCAACGACGAGAAGCGCTCCCCCAGTCGATGCCATTCCACACACGCCTTAAAACGCAACCGCCGAGCAAGCACACGGGCGGGAGTGGCCGCTCAACCCGGAGGCGGCAGCGCGCCTCAGGAGAACCTTATCCGTCGCGTTCACACGTTACGCTCGCTATCAGAAGCCCCCCCCCCCGCAAATATAACGTCACCTTGTGACTCGAGGATGCCCGTGTGAGAAGGGAGAAAGCGAGCGGGTGTTTTAACGGGGGACTACAAAGAAAAGGTCGTTTCCCACCACCCGCCCG
>NW_015256444.1:0-470 GCF_001447785.1 Gekko japonicus
TCCAGCACCTCTTTTTCTACGAAAGGACCACTGAGCCTAGGCAAGGGAGCAATGGCTGTTTGGGGCCAGGGCATGGGCCGTGGAGAACGCGAGCCAGCTAAGGCACGGGGAACACAAAGAGCTTAGCAGAGGAACTCCAGGAAGAGGAAAGGGCTGGACTTAAAAGGCCCAGGAGCAGAAAGGGAACTCAAGCCAGCCAGGAGAGGGAAGAGGGGTGAAGAAGAAGAAGCTGGAGAGGGAGGAGAGTTGTCCCAGGGAGGTTGCTAGGCCAAGAGGCAGGCTGCAGTCCGGCGCCTCTTCCCCTTCGTGATTTTTTGTAACCTTGAGGTGGAGGTGAAGATAAGCACAGCCTCAGGTACCTGGAACAGTCAACTGGAAAGAAAAAACATCTGTGCGAAGAAGCCGCGACGGGCAGGCTGGTGCTTTCAAGACCCCACGGACCCCAGGTACGATGTTCCCGTGCCCCCCCC
>NW_015256445.1:0-470 GCF_001447785.1 Gekko japonicus
CTCTCTCTCTTTCTCTTTCTCTCTCTCTGCTGATGTTTTCAACTTCAACATTGATTTGATTTTCACATATCGAATTTAGCATTACACTTTACGCTAAAGCATATTTAGCAGAAGTAGAGCTGAAAACTTCATTAAAAGATCCTTCAAACAATGGAACTAGTGAAATATGCTGGGGGTGGGGTGTGGAAAGGCAAATCACAGAAATGTGTCAGGCTATTACTTTTTAATTCCAATTTTCTTTTCAGTTAAGTAGCACAGATAATGAAGCTAGTTGTGCTGGTATATTCCCAAATGCATAGACGATAAGGGTATGTGTGCGCATGCTTAACGCCACCGCTGGTAAATGAATTAATGGATGAATAATTTAAACAATAAAATATATATTGCTCATGAATTTATGTGGCAGACAGTAGCTCTCTGGGGTACAGCAAGAATTATGGCAGAGGTCCTGGCCTACATGTGCAGCAGAA
>NW_015256446.1:0-470 GCF_001447785.1 Gekko japonicus
TGTGGGTCTTCAAGGTGCCACGGGACTCAGCCTTTGTTCTGGAGAGGGAAAGCGTCAGAGGCGGCCACCCTCCCGCCTGAGGGTCCTGGCATCCAGTCTCCCGGGAGACCATCCCTCTGGCCGCGACTCACCTGGTCAAAAATCTGATCGATGTTCGGTCGCCTTTCAGGCTGCTCACTCCAGCACTGTTTCATCAGCTGTATGCACTCCATAGGAGCTTGGTCTACCGAAACAGAGGGCCGGCAAAGGGGCGGTGGCTTCTCCACCTTCTGGATGATCTCTGCCCAAATCAAAACAATGGTTGGGGTCTGCTTTGAGGGCACGGACCCGGCTTCATCGATCCCTGTCTTCAAGGGCGCGCTGGCCCTTTAACTCGCAAAGGAAATCCCTGCTGGTTTGCACGGGACCAGGAGCGAGCTGAGTTCTGCCCCAGCAGCTCTGCTGATGGACGGGGGGGGGGGGGGGTTAGA
>NW_015256447.1:0-470 GCF_001447785.1 Gekko japonicus
CTGATTCACTGATGGGACATCTGTATGCCTACCCATTGCCACAGGTGATTGCAAAGCCTCATAGACTTATCTGTGTAATTCCATCAGCCAAGGAAAGTTTTCCTGAGTACAAAAACCAAGCAGCCAGGTGGAATTGATTTCATTTACTGAATTTGCTTGCATGTTTCCTCCCAACCTGACTCAAGCATGGGTGAAGCCTTCACCCTGCCAGGCCTTTTGTCCACTCTGCCCAGAATGCAACCACCTTTTGTTACCTTTTTGGGAGTCTATTCCCCTTCTTAACTCAATCAAAGTCAGAAAACCCACAGATTATCATCCTAGACCTACCTTGAATTCCTGGACTTCATGATTATTTCCTTAATATTCTATTGTGCTGGTCCCCATAAGTATCAATGTTTTGCCAGCCAATATCATACAGTCACACCCCTCTGCTGGGGTGTTATTCTAGCTCACCTCCTTGTGGTGCACCC
>NW_015256448.1:0-470 GCF_001447785.1 Gekko japonicus
TTGTTGGTTGTTCCTATTATCTCGCTCCAACTGCCTTGGGTTTAATCTGTGTAAACTGCTTCCAAGTCTCAGGGAGAAAGGCAGATGAAATCAATGAAATGAACAAACAAACAAACACTAATGAAAGAGTCTTCTGCTCATTCCGGGCTCTAATCCACAAATCACCCCAGACATATTCCAGTTAATGAATGTATTCATGCACCGCTGTTTTCACGCCCTGCTGATCTAATTTCCCTTAAGCTTCACGTCTTTATTGCAATGCCTTTGAGACGGCCTTATCCAGAGCAAGACCTGAGTTCCCCCTAGCTCAGAGCTATCTCCCCCTGTCTAGGATTGACTCTACAAGGTCTTGGACATGGATCTTACCAAGCGTCCATACTGAAGATTAGTATTGCCAGCCCCCAACTACGGAGAATAGTTTCCCCATTAAGGTTGTCAGTTCCAGGTTTGGAAATTTCTGGATGTTTGGG
>NW_015256449.1:0-470 GCF_001447785.1 Gekko japonicus
ATCTGTTATTTGAACAGAGCAAGGAAGAGCTCTGACCTCAGGCCCAAAAGACAGGTATGCAGTGATGGTATAGGGCTTCATTCAAACACCAAGACAACTTGTATTTATTTTGCTCTCTGCTCTGTACACTTGTTACAATATGGAGAGAGAAACTCTGTTCGCAGTGGCAAACTTTCTCATAAAATAGGGTAGGAAGAAAGGAGAGAGTACGAGCAAGATGAAGGGCGAGCAATCCACAATTAGACCCAAAGACAAGCACCAACAATCTGAGCTGCAATTAACCACAAAGGAGCTGCTTCTATTTGGCAGAAACTATTGTTTTATAGAGGTCAGGACCAATGAGAAGCTTGCTGGGAGCCACCTGACTATGACTAAGAAAACCCGTTTTGAAGATGGACCTTCTGTATGCAAAGTCTGCATTTTAACTACAGCTACATAGAAGGGATAGTGGGAGGGCTTCTAATGTCCTG
>NW_015256450.1:0-470 GCF_001447785.1 Gekko japonicus
TGCTGGAAGAAATTCAGATCTATCCACTTACATCTAGCCAGAGACACTGAAGCCTTCAGCACTCAAGGTCGTGGGACATACAAGAGTCTTTCTGATCAGGAGGAGGAATACCCTTTGCTCGGGTAGTGGTAGTTGTGAAATAAAAGCAAAACATAAACATCTATCAGTGGTTATGTAAAATGTCCGCCTATATTATGTCATTAGTTCAGACATTACCTTCCTGGAATGCCATTAATCATTCTCCTGCTCTCTCATCCCACTTCCTCCTCCGTCCACATGCTCATAAGTCAATAGTGACTTCTTATTTAGCACAAACCACAGTTTGTTGCTACATTCAAATTGGCAAATAATGAATTAGAGAGAAAGCACAAGGCAGAAATGCAAACTAACATCAATCCATGATTTGGGAGTGGCAGCGCAAATCATAACTTGCTGTTCAGATGTGATCGAAAACTATGTCTTAATTCAGA
>NW_015256451.1:0-470 GCF_001447785.1 Gekko japonicus
TGCTCTTAGGGTCTCCATGCGGAAGTGCCGTAAGCGAATAAATTTGTTCAAGAATTTCAGATCCAGGATTGCGCGCCAGTCCCCGTTCTTTTTTGGGACCACGAACAAGATGGAATAGACTCCCTGGTACCTTTGGATGGGTGGAACCGGTTCTATGGCCCTGATATCTAGCAGATGTTGTATGGCCGTTTTGATGATGCGACGTTTTTTCAGATTCTTGCTTGCCGGTGACTGGAGGAAACGGTGTGGTGGTTGATGATGGAATTCTATAGCATATCCTCGGGACACGACTTCCAGTGCCCAGGCATCTGCCTGTGTCTCTGTCCAACTTTGCGCAAAATGTAGAAGTCGTGCCCCCACCGGCAGGGCTGGATAGTCAGTTCTGCTTTGGTTTGGTATCTCTCGCACCTCTATCACCTCTTCCAAAATGGGACCTTTGGAAGCGAGGATTGAAGGAACCGCGTCTGCTT
>NW_015256452.1:0-470 GCF_001447785.1 Gekko japonicus
CACCGGGTGACGATTGGCAATGACAGGCCGTGCCTTTTCTGTAATGCCTAATGCTGGCCTGAGTTTATTTTAAGACTAAAAGCAGTGTTTGGCAATCAAGAAAAGGATGATCACTATTATTATATGTGATTGCTCCATCCTATGCTCCAGTCCACAAAGGCAGCAACACAAGAGGTCTCAGACCAAGGAGCAGGAGTGAGCAGCACCAAGAATCAAAGTGTTTCATTACACAGAAGTGATTTGGAGAAGCCAAAGTTGTTAATAGAGAGGCAGGAAGGACTGGGAAAATCAGAAAGAGAAGCAGGGCAATCCGTACCTTCTAAACCATCCAGCTGGCACCAGTGCGAAATCCCCACTAGTGACAGAGGTCTTGTTGAAGCAGAAACACAATGAAAAGTCCATGGTAGTCACTTGCGCCAGGTCAGATTTATTGTACATCCACTTGAGTTATGCTAATGAGCTCCTGCACC
>NW_015256453.1:0-470 GCF_001447785.1 Gekko japonicus
ACTAACAACTCTGTACTTTGGGAACCTTCATCAACTGTGTCAGCGTTGGATGCAGTAACTTGACTCTTGTGGCCTGCAAGTCAGTACAACATATGTCTTTACCACCAGCAATGATGGGTCAAAGTGTGCTTCACTTGAAAGGGAACGCCAAACCCGCAATGCTGCCACAAAAGCAGTCCTGTCCATCGGGGACACAATTCATACTTCCAACAGTGGCAGCAGACAGAGAAGGTCTTCCTACAACAATCTCAATGCCTGATGGATGATGATAATGTACAGCCAATAAAACACTGTGGTTTAGGGCACTGAAAGTTTCAATCAGCACTTTAAATTGGGTCCAGAAGCTAAATCGACAGCCAGTGAACAAAATGGGAGTAGTAGGCTTCATTGGCTTGTGGCTTCCAACAGTATGGCAAGCTGCCTTTTCAACCAGCTGCACTTCTGAACGGTCTTCAAAGGCAGCCCTATAC
>NW_015256454.1:0-470 GCF_001447785.1 Gekko japonicus
GTGCCAGCTAAGCCAGCTGCATCGTTCCACCCTTCACTGCACCAAGGAGGTCCTGAAGCCTTTTTCCCTCAGCCACACTAATTCTGACAGTCTGCCAGGCTCTGAGAGGCCATCAGTGCTGGATTCGCAGAGGCCAAATCCATCTCTTGCTAGCTGCCAAATGGCCCCCGAACCCCCCGTAATTCGTAAGATGCTGGGCAGGCCGTGCCACTCCGATGCTTGTCGAAGCACCTGCTCGACCAGATGCTAACAGCTTCTTTCCCGGGAGAATCCTGCTGTAACTGTTCCTTCCACTCTCGCCACACATCTTGCACAAGTAGCCATTTGTTCCTCAGAAACTGGAGGGGGGAGAGGGGAGAACGTTTCTCCCACTCTTGTTATGCTTCTGAACTGATCAACAACGGGCCGATTTCTCTTGCCATCTAAAGCAGACATAGGCTGTTAGCTGTTGCAGATTTTCCGGGCTGTGT
>NW_015256455.1:0-470 GCF_001447785.1 Gekko japonicus
CTCACACTAACTCAGCTTAGAGGAAACCACATCGTGCTTGTCCCAG
This sequence comes from Gekko japonicus, assembly GCF_001447785.1. Classification (NCBI taxonomy): domain Eukaryota; kingdom Metazoa; phylum Chordata; class Lepidosauria; order Squamata; family Gekkonidae; genus Gekko; species Gekko japonicus. The sequence continues at coordinate 47 of NW_015256455.1, forward strand.
CCCACTGCCTGTTAGGCTGTGAGGTAGCGTCTGTGGCCCGTCTGCACACCACGTGCTCCTGACAGGTGATGACTTTGAATGTGCATGTTTTGTTGCCATTGACTTTAGGGACCACCAGCTTTGGAGAGATGAGGATCATGCTGTGAGCCACAACACATTTCCAGCAGCCGTGTATAGCTGAGATGTGTCTTATTGGTCGATCCGAGATCATTACCAATTAGTTGTGCAGGAGGTTTATTTTAAGTTCACGTTTCAAAACTGGGCAGCAGGTATACAGGTTGTTCTCATTTTGCTTTCTCGAACGAGAGGAAACCTCTGGAATGGTTCCCATGCTGGTGTGCACCGTCAAATTGCTTCTCACTTAACGGCATCCCTAGGAATGAAAGTCCTCCGAAAGGTCCCATTGCTAACAGCCTTACTTGGG
>NW_015256456.1:0-470 GCF_001447785.1 Gekko japonicus
CTCCTCCTCCTCCTCCTCTTGTTGTGCTGCTGGGCCTGTCATCCCTGTTTTTAGGCCCTGCGTGATCCGTAAACATTCATTGATATTCACCCCAGACTCCCATCATCCCCTGAGCAAAGCATACAACCCCCTCCGCCCCCTGCAATGTAGAGACACTTCCTCTGTAAAATACGCCACCTGTCACAATGACGGACATTTTACAAGGAGCCAATGACAGGCGTGCGGCGGGCCAGGAATGCTTTTTGAGCATCAGTTTTTCGTTTAGTGTCCCCAGAGCCTCAGAGGTCTCTTTCAGCATTGTTCTAATTTCCCCCCAGAACCGGGCCTGTTTGACACTGGAAAGGGGGGCTTGACCTCCGCACGGGTGAAGTGTCTATATTACTTAAACGGAGCAGTCTGAGGGGACTTGCGCAAACAATCAGATCCAGTTCTCCATCCCTCCAGGCGTCCTTTCAGGCTCCTTCCTCCGG
>NW_015256457.1:0-470 GCF_001447785.1 Gekko japonicus
TATAACCTTTTAAAATCACCAAGTTATGTCAGAACATGTAGGACTGTCTCTCTTTTACTGGGTGCCTGCTGAGGTGGTGGCGGTAGAAATTATTGTACTCGCTGTTCTCTGTGGTGAGTTTGTTCTCCTCCTGGCAGCTGCCTAGGTACAAATGCTGTGGAGAAGGAAAGGGGTTGTAAGGAGAGGAGGGGATGGGTCTTTTACCTTGCATCCTTGACACAAGGCTCCAAGGTTAGAGCCACCTGCCATACACAAAGCTGTAAAGAAATGTTTGATTTAAAGTCTAGAATCAGTAGCCATGTCTCCTACAATTAAAGTGTGGGGAGAGAGGCTTGCAGGTGCTGGATAGTTTTCCCACTCTGCAAATACAGAAAAGAGGGGGCTGCACTAAGACAAAACAAAGGTGAGAAGACAAATGGTGCAAAGAAAAGAATCTTTAATCCCTATGCGTTTCATGTGCAGCTTTGTCA
>NW_015256458.1:0-470 GCF_001447785.1 Gekko japonicus
CATTTCAAGGCGACGAAGCCCCCCGGACCATTCTCTGCCCTGGGGAAAGACAAAGAGAGGTTGCCTGTCAGAAGACCGGGACCAACCGCCAAGGGCCTGGGTGTGTTCCTGGATGCCGCTTGATCGACGGAGGCCCCCAGGTCGCAAACGCTGCAAGATGGGCATTCCTCCAGCTGCGACAGATCAGGCAACTGGCCCCCTTCCTGTCTCGCCCTGACTTAGCCACAGTAATCCACGCGATGGCCACCTCCAGGCTAGACTACTGTAACACGCTCTACGCGGGGCTGCCCTTCAGTCTGATCTGGAAATTACAGCTTGTCCCGAATGCAAGCGGCGCGGGTCCTTACTGGGACCCCATCGAGGGCACATATTCAACCAGTGCTTTGCCAGCTGCATGGGCTCCAAGTTGAGTCCTGGATCAGGTTCAAGGTTTTGGTACCGCCAGGGGTCATAGAAAAAGAGGTGCAGGA
>NW_015256459.1:0-470 GCF_001447785.1 Gekko japonicus
TTTTTTGTCGGAAATTCTATGTATTGTCAACGTGGCAAGAATTAACTTACAATACTATACGGGAAACAGGCAGCAAAATGTCAGTTTTGCCAGTTCTATGCGTATGATTCATTTGACGTGACAGAAGCTGACATCCTCCACAGTTTTCTGTCTAATTTCATAATGCTTTATGACGGAAACAAAGAAACATCATGTCATAATCGTTAAGAGTCAGGGTGACACCTCAGATGATGAGCTGGGCTTAGGTCCAAATGTTACGGAGTCAAATCCCTTCGGAGCCATGGGCTCGGCAGGAGACTCACACATGCCAGTGACTTCAGCCTCAGTTCCTCTGCTGTAGAAATGAATCTGATTTCCAAGAACTGTTGTGAGACTAGATGGAAGAGAATAACATTAAGCAATTCCTATCTTGCACACACAAATTCAGAAGACGACAACGGCTTGATTGGGAGGGCACAAAATGGGAAAGC
>NW_015256460.1:0-470 GCF_001447785.1 Gekko japonicus
CAAACGAAGCACAATAAAAGTGAAAATACTTTGTGTTCTGCTTGTGTTGGTTGTGGAGGGGACGTGACTGGCTGCCGTAGGTAGCGTTGCCAAGTGGGCTGGAGAAAAATGTCCTGCCCCATTAAAAGAAAAGTTCTTAGTGCCTGGAATGGAGAACGGAAGCTTTTCCAAAGCTTGGAGCTAAATAATATCACTTGGTAAGTAATAATATCTCATTAGACTCTCTTAAAGGGACAGAACACTAGCTGTGGGAGGCAGGAGATAGGCTGGACGGCCTGATCCAGCAGGGGTCATCATGCCCTTGGATCTTGATTGAACAAATAACCTCTGTTGCCATCTCCTTAGTTTAGTATGTGTGCTGTAGAGTCTGCAGTTCCCTCCTCCGTCATGTAACTTTGGTGGCACATTCAGTGAGGCAGCTAACAACTGATCCACGACACTCCTTGTAATGTACTCCGCCATGACCACGT
>NW_015256461.1:0-470 GCF_001447785.1 Gekko japonicus
GGTGGGGTATAACTCCAATCTCTTCTTCTAAAAAACCCCCAGAAATGTGACATAGAACAAGGAAGAATTCTCAAGGAAGACTTTGTTTCAGAAATGAGTCATTCCAAGCTCCAAAATCTGGAGAGAACATCATATGAAGAGGGCTACGGTTTGCAACCTTTTCTTTAATAAGAGTTACATCTGAGTAATGGAAAATATTCTGAGAATATGTCACCCTCCACCTCTCCGTATGTTACCGGGTTTTTGTTCTGTCGTAGAAACAGAATACAGACCAGGATGAGCACCAGAGAAGAAATTAGCAGCCAAGCCGCACAGAGAAAAAAGAAACACGATAAAATGAAGGCCTTTTAAAAAACAAACTTAGAGCAGATCCTTCTACGATCTTTTCCTGGCTCTTCTAGAGGATGCATGAGCTACTTTGCAGCAGCTACCCTTAGTAGTTTGTGAGGCTCGTGTGTCGATCCCCACCT
>NW_015256462.1:0-470 GCF_001447785.1 Gekko japonicus
GGGGGGCAGGCACCACAAGCAGGTAGCGGGTTGAAGAATGCAAATTTGGAGGAGGGACACGTTGGAAGATGCAGTCCACCACGTATGAAAGGTCCTAGACCATTTAGGGCTCTATCCTGAAATACTTTTATTTATTTGTTTAGGGATGCCTTTTATGCTCTGTTTTTGTGCACACTTCCAACTCAAAAAGCCTCACGATGTCAAAAATCAAAATGGAGCAGTCCATAAATAATTAAAACTGTATTTCCCATTCCAGGAGCGTCTCCGCATCCCCGCACATGGCATTTTACCTGAATCAAGGCATCACAAATCCATAGCAGACATTTAACGCATGGTCGTCAATATGTCCTCCGTTCAGGAAGGACCTCTGAAACAAATCAGCCATACAAAGCTTGTGAAATAGCATTAACATGGAGACCTTCCTGACATGCCCAGGAAGGTCATTCCATAGTGTAGAGCAGGGGTGTCAA
>NW_015256463.1:0-470 GCF_001447785.1 Gekko japonicus
CTGCCCCATATTTCAGGAAAGTGGGCAATGCCTATTCCCAGTGGGGCTTGTGATTAGCAGGTAGTTCCCACCAGGCAACAGCTACCACTAGAGGAATGGGTCAGCTGCATGTGTCCCTGGGATGCAGGCCTCATGCTTAGGATGAAAGTAAGTGCTCTTTTGGTTGATGGTAGCTGTGAATGTGGCTCTATGCAAGCTGCAGACTGAATACCGCTGCTCTAGATTATGGAAAGGTATAACACTCAATTGGGTTGCTTTAGCAATCATGCAAGACAAAGCTAAAAAAGAGCACTCATGGGCAGCTGTTCTCTAATTCGTACCGTAGATGTCAAAGTCCCACATTTCAGAGCTCATCTGGATTAAGATGTAAACCATGGCAGAGGTTGAACGAAATACTACCTACAAAACAAAAACACACCATTGCAAGCTGGAAGGCAGGAACTGGAGGGATCAGACCCTAATATTTGTTA
>NW_015256464.1:0-470 GCF_001447785.1 Gekko japonicus
ACTCTTGCTCTTTTCTACTGCAACAAAAACACGGCTACCCATCTTGATCTCGACCCAGGGAGGGTGAAGCCGTGAGCTTTTCCACCCCTCCTAGGAGGCCGTGAGCAAAAACAGGCCACCTGTTCTAGCTTGAATGTCAGAACTGCCCAGCAGAAGAATCTGGGGGGGAAGAGTCCCGGTTTGTAGACTCAGAGAATCAGCCACACGGCCTAGGAACATGGGTTGCCAACCTCCAATTACAACCCGGAGAGATCCAAGAGAACAAGGTTCAATCAAAAAATACAAGAGCCGTGAAATTATAACTACAGAAAGTTCATTACTTCGATATTTTCTTATTATAGTGCGCATGTCTCTACGGCAGTGGCTGCTAAAAAGGCAAATGCGATCTTGGCCTGTGTTAATAGAAGTACCGTGTCCAGATCGCGCAAAGTGTCCAGATCGCACTTTACTCTGCTCTGGTTCGACCTCAC
>NW_015256465.1:0-470 GCF_001447785.1 Gekko japonicus
AGTCTTTGCATGGGCTAATGGAGACACTGTGATGTCTATCATAGGTGGTGTGCCATCATAGGGGCTTTAGTGCCTTGTGTTAGTATTCCGTTGCCAGTCCTTTGAGCTCCTATCCCAACACAAAGACTGGAGTTGCCATGAGTAAGACGAAGAATGGGAATTCATTGCAGGCAGGAAGTGGTTTCAAGAAGGGACTGCAATCCCAGTCTTGTACTGGAAGTTCAGAGCTCCCCTGTTCTGTATGCACCAGCACCAGCAGTAACTCTTATGGATTCTTCCTGTAAATGTGAAGCTCTCTCTTTCCTTGTCCTAAGTTTTTAATTCCTGTTATGCTTTCCTAACCCCAAAGAGAAAATGTCATTAAAATTCAGAATAAAGTTGCTCGAATATAACTATTTTCTACGGCTAGTTTAAATGTTAAAGGAAAAACTTCGTAAAACACATTCTACTATCTAGCCTGCAGAATTACC
>NW_015256466.1:0-470 GCF_001447785.1 Gekko japonicus
CACAGCAGGCAAGATAACAGCACACAAGATTTTTTTTGTTTTGTTTTGATTGCTTGTAGGATATTGGAGATTGGGGGTGTGTGGAATATCGATGGACTACTCTGTCATTGTTAACAGCTCTGCTGACAAACTCACAGCGGGCCCACTGGGAGGCAGACAGCAACGTGCCGACGGCAGGCCCCCTTCGAGCCCAGCCATGTGCTCCGAATTAGGCAAGGTGAGTAAATTATGACAGCTAGGATTCTTCAAAAAACTCAGAGAGGCCCACAAGATACAGCTCCCTGTTTTTATTGTCATGCCAGCCGCCTTCTCTCCAAAGCTCTCCTCTCCAAAGGCACAAGCCTCCTTGGAGAACGCCGCTCCCGAAATGTCATCTGACATAAGAAGAAGTAGAATGCTAAAAGGAGCTACAATTTCCCTTCGTGTATGCTTTTATGCTTGCTATCCTCAGAGGAGCAACAACTGAGCTG
>NW_015256467.1:0-470 GCF_001447785.1 Gekko japonicus
ATCCCTTCTCATATTTAAGCTTGTTTTTTAAAAAAAATAAAAATAAAAAATAGCAGATTTATTTTCTGCAATCCCAGACGTGCTTAAAAGCTCAATAAAAATATAAGTATAATGCAAGTCAATATATGATATCAGTAAAATAGCAATCCAGAGTAACAATGCAAAATACACATATGTCACATACATTGATGTTGTTTGAATAAAACAGTGGTGTCATACTTGATGCAACCTGCTTAGTGAAGGATCATTAGGTTAATCCTTCATCTAAGAGCTCCAGCTTGGAATGTGAAATAGGCCCACCAGCCCACATGGATGATAAAAAACGTATTTGGGCTACTGAAAAATCCATTTGGTCTAATGGATGAGTGTGTGTAAGAGAGAGGATTGGATCCAATCAGATTTTCTACTCAGTTTCATGCAACGCCCCTCTTTATACGATCCTAGAAGCCCAAGAAGAGCCAGAAAGCCAA
>NW_015256468.1:0-470 GCF_001447785.1 Gekko japonicus
GGCTTGATTTTGAAGTAAACAAAGTAACTCGCATAGACAAGGCATCATACCTAGCTATCTCTAGAAACAAGTGTAACCCAGGCACTGGAAATAAGGGCAAGTTCAAGAATTAGGGCCTCCTTTCTTAACCCCCACACACACACACACTCACACACCTTGGCTTAAGCAAAGCAACTATTTATTGCAACAGGAAAAATACAATTTTGCACACAGGGTATGGTACTCCCCACCCCCAGACTCCTTTCCCTTTCCAAACCAAAAGTCCAGTAATCCCAGAAGTGCTGTTTCCTTGTTGAAGCCGGTCCAGCCTCAGTCCCTCAAAAGCAGGCCTCCAGTGAGAAGGAAAGTTCTCAGGGCTTCCCTCCTCACCATCCGAGAGAAGAAATCAGCTTCTGTTCAAAGACAGATGGTCTGGGTGCTAACCGCCTCCAGAAGAAGTGGTTTCCATAAAGGGAGGGCCCGCACCAGAC
>NW_015256469.1:0-469 GCF_001447785.1 Gekko japonicus
TCTTCCATCTTGCTTCGGAGTTTGCTTTAAAACACCTTTTAAAATCTGTAACTGCTTTAGTGCTAAAATACCATAGCAGATTTTTTAAAGCCTTGCAAAAGACGTATGGTGGCCCAGTGGGAAAAACTGCAGGGAACATGGTGCTGGTGGAAGAAAGTATGAAGAAAATTACTGTGTGGGCATTCTGTTGCCCATGGGAATGTCTCTGCATTTGCAGTGCAATGAATTCAAAATGAAGAATCCTCACCATGTGGACAGGGCCACAGAAGAGCCAAAAACAACAGACCTTGTCCACCCACGTCTACTTTCTGGGGATGCTCTTCTGGAATCCCTGGCTTAGTTTGCAAGCAAGCCCTATAACAAAAGAGGCCATCTTTCTTTTATACAAATTGGACCCCATCTTCTGCCTGTTGGGATGTCCTTCTCCCGTGCCCCCAGAATATTTCCAGGTGTTCAATGATTAATCTGC
>NW_015256470.1:0-469 GCF_001447785.1 Gekko japonicus
CAGCTTAGAGGGAACACTGGCTGTGGGAGGGAGTGTGGGAGTGTGACGTGCAACTCCCTCCACGGTCTTGTTAATTAGTTCACAACTTGCTTCTGGTCATGCTTCTCAAGGTTAATGTGCTGAAGGCCGATGGGCAGCCATCGTCTGGCTGATTTCTGCGAGAAGGCGGCTCATCCTAGAACCTCTTTAGAAGCTGCTTTGTGCATTCTCAGTTATAGGGCAAAGGAGGGGCCGTGTGCCAGATGGAGAAGCCCGTGCCCAAGGACTGGGGTCTCAAGGGTTGTTGTAGGTCATCTGGAGGCTTCCGTTTGTTGAGACAGTCTGTTATGGGCAAAGAAACAGTACAGCGGGAGTCCCTGGTGTGGTGCTTGTGGGCACGCGACATGGTGCCTGCCAACTCCTCTCCTGGTGCCCGCCAAGCATTTCTAGAAGGTGGGCGGGGCCATGAGGGACTCTTGCCCAGCAAGAC
>NW_015256471.1:0-469 GCF_001447785.1 Gekko japonicus
TTTTTCTATGAAATGACCCCTGGTGGAGGCCAAATGTCATCTGCCTCCAGTGATAGATTCAGAGACAAAACAGCCCTGGAAAGGGCCCCATCTCTGCATAGAGGGAGGCTTGGCCCTGGAGAGTCACGTACAGTGCCTGTCTTGACTACAGAATTGCCAAGTGAATCATGTAGCAGTGTCCAGCTTGCTTGTTCAAGTCATGATGCTGCAAGTGGTGGGGCAGGTGAGGTGGGTTGCAGCTGTGTGAGTTGTTTGGCTGGGCAGGCAAGGTGGGCGCTGCTGCACTAGTTGGAGATGGTGCCATGCAATTCATCCAGTTCACACACTTCCTCCTTGTAAAGCGACAGTTCTGAGAAGCTGGCAGTTGTGCAGAAGCAGGCTCTGGGGCCAGTGTTTGTTCCCACTCTCCTTCTCCCACATGCTGAGTGGTCATGTGTTCAGGAGTAGCTGCATTGCATGGTTGGGCTAT
>NW_015256472.1:0-478 GCF_001447785.1 Gekko japonicus
CCCATCCCTTCCTGAGCCAAGACGAAAATCTGTGAACCGGAGAGTACAAAACTGTGAGCTAGCTCACACTAACTCAGTTTAGAGTCCTCTCCTCTGCTGCCAACAGGAGCAGCTCCCTGCCCTACTCTCTACTGGCTGTAGCTCTCTTCCAGAGGGATCTTCTACAGCATCTGAACATAAGAACATAAGAGAAGCCAATGTTGGATCAGGCCAAAAATATCAGGTGCCATCAGGAGGTCCGGCTACCAGGGATCTGTCCCTGGATATTCTGGGGACTGGAATTCGGGGCATATCCTTTCACACTGAGCTCAGGATCCCTGTAACAGCTGACTTCTACCTGGTCTGTTATGTACTGATACAATATCCCTGCCACCCAGGGCTGCCAGATAGAAGGTGAGCTTGGGGAAAAATACAATAGGCAAGGAGGATTCCGGCAGCCACCTATCAGGACGTGTAAAGGTAAAGGTTTCCCTTGCTC
>NW_015256473.1:0-469 GCF_001447785.1 Gekko japonicus
CTTCAAGGAGCTGAGCGGGCATGCATGCTCCAGTGGTATAATCAGTATCTACAGGGCAGGCACAACAAGGGTTGCCAACAGGACTGGGGGGGAAGTCCTGTCCCTTTAATAAATTAATTTGATGTATACCCCACCTTTCTCCCCCATGGGGCTCCAAAGTGGCCTACAACGTTACTCCCCTTTTCCATTTCATCCTCTCAACAACTCAGTGAAGTAGGTTACTCTGAGAATATGTGGCTGCCTCAAGGTCACCCATCAACCTTACGCAGCAGAGTGGACTGGAGATTCAAGCCTGGGTCTCCCCGTCCTTAGTACAACACTAATCACTACACCATGCTGGCTTAACGTGCAGGAATGGGCAACTGAAGCTTTTGATGGCATAACAACATTGCCTGGTAAGTAACATCTTGTTAAGATTGATTATCATCATCATCGTATGACCTTGTTTGTAGTATAGCCAGGAGATCCT
>NW_015256474.1:0-469 GCF_001447785.1 Gekko japonicus
TGTATGTAACTGTTATTACTGCTGCGAACACTGCACTGCCATCAGAAATGCCAAACAAAACTGAGGTCTAATACATGGTACTGAAGTAAGCAATAATCTGAAGTGGACTCTGTTCTAACAATATTTAGCGTTAAACTCAAGTACTGTTTTCAGATTGTAGTGTGATGAACCCTACCAAATAATGGTCAGCAGAATGCCCTGCATTCTAACAATACACTAACCATAGTTAGCTTAATTTTAAATGGCTTGTATTTCATACTGTGTTTTTTAACTGTAGGCCACCTCGAGCAGGACACTGAAGAGGCAGCATGGGCTAAATAAATAAATATATAATAAATCCATGGTTTCCCACTATTTATTAACTGAGCCTTAGTGTTAAGTATTGCACTATAACAGGTAATGCTTCCACGATAGTTAACACTAGGATGCCAGTTTTCTCATCATGGTGGGCAACCTCCTCCTGTGCTCT
>NW_015256475.1:0-469 GCF_001447785.1 Gekko japonicus
TCTCTGGGCCTGTTGCCAACCATAGCACAGAGAGAGAGGAGTAACACGGCTGCCATGTGCAGCTTTAAAGCTCTGTCTTTTTATTTATCAGTCTGCCAAGGAGGAAGCAGAGCCACCGGTCCTAGAATCCTGCTGGTATCCCAGTTGAGAAGCTATAAAAACTTCCACATCAGCATTCACACCTGCCTCTGAATTTCTTCTGTATGTTAAGATTAATGACAATTAAAGCAGAATGCAGTCAGAGCTGCTTGCTTGGCCTAACAATGGGCACACGACTCCCTGCCGCTTTCTCTGTCTGGAGCTGCATATACAGCCAGCTGCAATGTTTGGCTAACTACCTACACATCTTGAGGAATCTAGCATTCAGATATCCTACTGCAACTATTGCTACTTGTCCCACACAAGCAGGGGAGTGGCAAGTATTCAAGCAATATATTTAACTTTCAAAAATAAGTTATAGAAATGAGGT
>NW_015256476.1:0-469 GCF_001447785.1 Gekko japonicus
CGAAGAGAGATAAATCTTTCCACCGACAGAAGGGAATGCAGGATTTCTGCCAATTCCCTTTTCTACTTTGGACTTCCAGTTTGTCCTTCATGCCGTTCCTGATAGTTCCCTGTTCCTGGGGAGCACCATTTTTGGGGATATAAATGGGGTGCAGTGGGAGGAGGAGAGCAGGGGAGTTTTGTTCCACTGCCAAAAAGTGCCTTCTGTCAATGGGAAATTATAGAGGATCCAACCTATTATCACCTACATGATACCATTATCTAAAATGTAGATATAGAATAACCCCGAGACTAGAGTACTGGATCATATTCTACGTGGCACTACCCTTGAATGTGTTGCAGCTCAATTACTATAGAGTTAGACAGAGTATAATGTTTATTCTAAGGTAATTTCATTAGTTATCAGTAATCTTCTGGGTTCACTTCGAGGTACTGGTTATTAGCAGTGGCGGACCTACATTTTTGGGACC
>NW_015256477.1:0-469 GCF_001447785.1 Gekko japonicus
CATAGTAGTCAGCAGTTACAGTAGGGTTGCAGCTGAAAAGTAGCATTAAAAAAACCCTACTCATTTTATGTTGGTTACTGTTACTCTTTACAGCAATATTAGCACAAACCTCTCTCTGTATCATCCCAGATGCATTTATAGTACATGGAGAATTTTGCAAAGCGACCAGGGAAGTAATTTCTTGGGTTGTCAGAAGAGCCAAAGAGATTGAAGTGTTTCAAACTCTGCCTGGGCAATAAGTCCTTCCCTGTACAAACTAAGAAGCTTTGTAGAAAATTAAATATTTAAAATGTAATCACAAGCGTTACACTAGTCCCACTTGCTTGATGTAACAGTGTGTACTGGATGACTTTGACTATTTAGGGGCTGGGCTAAACCAAGGTATGATCCAGTCAAAGAACAGCATTTCTGTGTCCCACAGATTTCAGTGGGAAAGATAAGTACATGTTGTTGTTGTTGTTCAGTCGCA
>NW_015256478.1:0-470 GCF_001447785.1 Gekko japonicus
TAGGTTGGCAGGAGCTGGAACTAGATAAGGAGTGCTAAAAAGTTGACCAGAAAGGGATGTTTCAGACACAGTTTAAAATGTTCATGAAAATCTCATTGAGGAGATTCAGCTCATAAATGATACATTGCACTGCTAAATCATTGCACTATTAAATCATACACAGTCCATATAAACGATTAACAATCACACAATTATGGCTAAATTAACTATAGAAAAACTTGAAAATACATTTCTGGAATTCACAAGAAAATCATGGGATGCTTATTTCCACACAGAACAAGGAAAGAAAAGTAAAATCTAATCTTTGTTAGAGACATGGAAAACTAGGGACCTAAGTAGAAGGTTAAGAGTTCCAAGATAACAGTTACAATGGTTCTGAACAGAGCAACAGTCCATTAGTGGATACTGTTAGTAAAAGCACCAAGAAGCACTTGAATGGGCAAGGTAAAGGTAAAGGTAAGGGTTCCCTT
>NW_015256479.1:0-469 GCF_001447785.1 Gekko japonicus
AACAGCAACCTTCCATGGTACATGGAGAAAATTGGAAAATATGTCATAGTCAGGGCTTGCTGCAGGGCGAATAGAACTCCAGATGAGGAACCTCTTCAGTGCTCCCTTTATTTCCCCCCCAACTTATTCATATATTGTTACATTTTACAAATTTGCATGCATGATTTAACACTGTCATATATAGGGCAGTACATCTGCACACAGGGATCTGTAAATCGATACTTATTAATGCCATGTGTATGCAAATTTCACAGATTTGTTTGAGTCTGGCACTTGCTAATCCCCTGATGTTCAATAATTGTCATGGCACTGGTGATATCATAGTCATTTATATTTTGTTGAATGGGCACCAATGTCTTCTACTTTCCTGCGAACAGGAAAAGAATTTAATACAAAAATGGGCCATCAAGGCTGGTGGTGTCAATTGTACAAGTGAAGATGAAAAGCAGGTTGCTTACCAATAACTGGT
>NW_015256480.1:0-469 GCF_001447785.1 Gekko japonicus
GGAAATTTTACATCTCTAGGTTGAAGTGACTTCCTCTAATGGGTGTGTGACAAGCCAAAAAGCTATTGCTGCGCCTTGCTGGCTTTCTGTAAATCTCCTCTCCCCCGCCCACCGCGGCACCATTGTATGTCTTGAAACTTTGGGGAATACGACCCCCCCCCTTCAGAGTATGCAAAAACCTGCTGTTGTTTCACCTGTCCCCATTCTCTCTGTCTTCATAGGGAAAGTGTTCCGCAATGGCTTCCCTGAAGGATAAACTGATTACTCCAGTCGCGGCGCCATCGACCCAGCCGAACAACAAGATCACCGTGGTGGGAGTCGGTCAAGTCGGGATGGCTTGTGCAATCAGTGTCCTGGTGAAGGTACAGTGCACACCAGTGCTGGGATAAATTCTGGGACTTCGGCGCCATTGGTTGGATCTTATGAGCTCCACATTGGGTGCAAGAGGGAGGCAGGGCGATCGCATCAG
>NW_015256481.1:0-469 GCF_001447785.1 Gekko japonicus
AAAGGGGTGATCTCAGGCCAGATGCAGCTGAGTGAACCGGGAATGCCAGACAGGGTCAGCGGTGGGGGGAAGAATTGGGGGAGAAATACGCCTCATCACTTTGACCTGTGATGTCACTTGCAGTGCAAAACCAGAAGCCGGGTCATCACATAGTTTGGGTGGGATCCTAGAGCATTGCCCTAACTTGATGATGTCACTTCCGGTTCCATGCTGGAAGTGATGTCATGCATCGAATCGAAGTGACACACTGTGACACACAGCTCTGTGTCTCTGCCCCCAAGAGTCTCTTGCACGTTGCCCGCATTGGGACGGCGACCCTAGCCCAACACCATTCTAAAAGTACTTCTGTCTCCTCTGCCCACAAACCTCTGGAGCTGCACCAGGCAGAGGGAATTTAGGATCCTGTATTTTGTCCAAGCCCAAGCTTGGATGGCCCGGGTTAGCCTGATCTCGTTAGATCTCAGAAGCT
>NW_015256482.1:0-469 GCF_001447785.1 Gekko japonicus
TCCTTGTCTTGCAGGAGCTTTTGCATCTGCAGAGCAGGTGAAATCAGTTCTCCCCAAGGGACATGGATGGTTTGGTCAGGTTAAGTAATTCAATGACAGGAGGAAGGGAGCTACTCCTCCCATAAGGCTGTTCAAATATGTGCACCCATGAAATGCCTTGATAACACACTTAAATGAACACTAAATTGGAAGAATATTTTAACAAAAGAAAAAAAGCCACCAGAACATTTGTCCTTAGCTGAGGCTGGTTGCCAGGGGAAGTTTTTGAACGAGTATTGAAGTCTGCTCTCTTCATTTATACCTCTGAATGCCAAGGAGTGTGCAGTGAGGACATGTTTGTCAGAGAGAGGAGAAACTCAGGCTCTCATCCTGCTGTTTGAGAACGTGCCTACATGTAACCCACGGAACAGGCTCAGGTTATTTTTTAACAGCCAGACTGCTCACTGACTTCCTGTGTAAGACCGGCAAG
>NW_015256483.1:0-469 GCF_001447785.1 Gekko japonicus
CAAAGGTAATGAATATGTAGTTCTGGAGGTTCTTATGTCAAATGAAAGAATCATGTGGAACAGAATATTTGATACTGCAGTTAGGTGTAATAATCCATGACTCAAATACTATTTCTCTGGGACTCATATAAACTCAGAAATGCTATTTTTCCAGTCCTTTCTCATGCACATCCCGTCAAACAACGATACTGTCAGACATACGAGTGGCTTCACTTATCCGCCAAGTGTTGTTTCAAGACTTAGGTTCTCTGTGTTGTAGCTCTGAGGCTGAGTACTTACTTTGCAGGCAGAAGGTCCTGCATTTAAGTACGATTGAAATGATCTCTATCAGAAACCTTGGGGTCTGCTACCAGTTAAGGAAACAACTCTGAATTAGACAGGCCAGTGCCTTAAACTAAGATAAAGTATTTTGAGAGGTTCATATGGAAAGCCTAAACTTCGGCTGCCATTAACATCAAAGGAGCACATC
>NW_015256484.1:0-469 GCF_001447785.1 Gekko japonicus
TCCCTCCCTCTCTCCCTCCCTCCCTCCATGCATGCTTGCAACTGTTCCAAGCAATATGCCTTTTCAACCCAAGGCTCCCTTATACTATTTGCCCCAATAAAGCCTCAGTAAAGCTAGTGCACACAAGCATACTGATCAAATAAGCAAATGATCAAATATAAAGAACCCTGGAATTTCTAATACACTTCCATTTGGCTAAAAGCAGAACTAGAAATGTTGTTCTAAAATCCAAGTTCATTATCAGAAGACCCAAATTTTATTTGTTTTAGTTTTATAATTGTATTTATATACATTCTTTACATCGTAAAATATATTGTATGGCTGGATTAGGATTTTTCCCCCATTGGATTTGCAATGCACGTTTGGGTTTCTGTATCATGAAAAGGAGCTGGAATTCCGTCATTGTCATATGTCCTGTCAACTAGAGTTGCCAGTTCTGGGTTGAGTTGGGAGATTTTGGGGGTGGAAC
>NW_015256485.1:0-469 GCF_001447785.1 Gekko japonicus
ACCAAACTGGCTCTTTTAACAAGGCATATGTAACCCAAGGTGGGATACAAATGTGGGAAAGATACAACACACCACTGGTAGTTCCCCAAGGGTCAGAGGCAGCAATGTAACTAGGAGTAATAGTTGAGGTAAATTTGGTGTTTGATTGTTTAGACGCTAAGACATAACAAAGTGGCATTCTGGGAAAGGAGATGGCAGCTAGCAGACTTCAGTATTGATTTTAGTTCAGACAGTTTTTTAATTATGTTTGGTATGTTTTTAAGAAACAGAAGTCAACATTTGCTACACTTCCTGCCTTTCCCCAATAAGAGTGTAACAGCAACAGCAGGAGAGGGGGGAGGGCCCTCATGCCTTGATTGTGTACTTCCTGAAGCATCCAGTTAGCCAGAATGGGAAACCAGATGCTGAACCTTTGGTTCAAGTCAGCTGGGAGGTTCCAACTTTCTTATGAGGCCATATTCAACAGCAT
>NW_015256486.1:0-470 GCF_001447785.1 Gekko japonicus
AAATGTCTTTAGGGCTGGAGATCACCGGCCATTTGTTTTTTTTCTTTTTTAAAAATTTAATTCCTACAGATTCTCCCGAAGAAGTATACACAAGTTACATAGGGGTAGTATAATGGGATTAAGCATCTTTCTCCCCCCTGCACCATTGCATCTTTTTTGCTTGTTTTTTTTTGGGGGGGGCTGTCTTCGGTGCGGCCCTCCTATTTTGCATTCCGAAAGTAGCATGCTCACTATTACTGAACAGATCACCAAAAAGATTACTCACTTTACTGAGCGTCTGCATTGTTTCAGTGGGTCGAATCCTACCAGCTATCTCAATTGATCTCACCCAGTTTGGTGTAGTGGTTTAAAGCAGCGGGCTCTAATATGGAGATTCCCCACTCCTCCACATGCAGCTGCCGGGAAAGCAACAGTTCTCTCAGATCTGTTGTCTCCAGAGTGGTTCTCTCAGAACTCTCACCCCCACCTAC
>NW_015256487.1:0-469 GCF_001447785.1 Gekko japonicus
GGAAGGTTGAGAACCACTGCTCTAGAGTGTACTGTGCCATTTTTGGTTTAAACCAGGCCCTGCCCCCCCCAACTGCCCCTGAGGCTTGCCAACTACAGGCTGGCACCCCAATACTCAACTGATAGATATAAATTGACAGACACACTTAGCACTGAAAGATCCTTCACGCAGACTATGCTTCAGACACCAACTGACTCTCTACACAGACACAGGCAGACTTCATAATCATACTCCACATGCAAAACACCATTCCTCATACACTGTTATTGGCCCACTGACTCAGCCACTCAAGCCATACTACTCTCATGCCTACGAACAATAATCATCATATACTATATTTACACATAGTCACATCTTTGAACTAACACAAAAATTCTTTATTTCCAAACCAGAATGGTTCAGAATGCTACGGTGATCTGGCTGTATGCACACAGCTATGGCCAGCTGAGGCTCCTTGTTCTCCTCTGGT
>NW_015256488.1:0-469 GCF_001447785.1 Gekko japonicus
GATACCAGTTTTATTATGTGACTGCTCTATAGCAGTTTTAATGGTTGTTTTGAGAATATTATTCCACAAGTAAGACTCTATTTCCTTTGAAATTTTCTTGGCTAAATCTGTGTTTCATTTATTCTGATAACAGACCCTGCCTACAACAGACTCGCAGAGTTCAGGAGGACATTCTTGTAAAGGGATTCGAACCATCGTATAATGGAACAGCGCCCGCAGTGACTTTATAAGGGGCAGATTTGTGATCTGTCTCAATGTTTTCTGTATGTATCACCTTCCTTTTACGGCTAGGGCTTCCACCTTTGTTACCCGCATTCGATGTACGAGGGTGTGTGATGCCTTTATTGTTTTCTTTTGCGGGGGGGTTTGTCCGATTTGGTAATTCTAGTCCTACTTCACTGTTAATTCGAGTTCTCTGCTGTCTCATTGTTTTTTATACTCTGTAACCAATGCTCCCTCTAAGCCGTGG
>NW_015256489.1:0-469 GCF_001447785.1 Gekko japonicus
CTTTTCCTAGAATTATTGTCTTTTCCAGAAACTTCAGAATACAGGATGGTAATTCACAGGATGGAACATTCCATCCTGGAAAAACGTTCAAACTCAGAGCCATGTGAGGCAAATGGCTGAACCAAAACCTTTCTTTCTGACATTCAGTCATATGATCTGCCACCTGCAATCTGAAATGGTACAACTAAAACAGGTTTGCTGCTTCACTAAGAGCTACATCTCTGCTGTAATCTTGATAGCAAGACTGTGGCTTCAGGAAACCACAATATGAAGAAAGCTGGCAAATCTCCAGGTTTCCAAAACATGGGAAAGATTCTAGATGCAGTGTCTGGCCCAACAAGTTCTATTTATAAGAACAGCCCGATGGGTAAGACTATGTCCACTCACAGTCAAATCTTAAACATAGTTCCACTAGTCAATGGGATTAGATAGGTATAAATCTGTTTACAACTGCACTGTAAGATAGAGG
>NW_015256490.1:0-469 GCF_001447785.1 Gekko japonicus
TGTCGTCATTCAGCAGCCTCTCATTTCTGTGAGGCCTGGATGGGACGGGTTTCCCGAGAGATTTCGTCACCAAGAAATAATTCCCCCCCATCAATAAAATACTCCCAAACCGTATGCAAACGGATTCTGAATTAATTCCCCAGGGCCTCTGTGCCGTGTCTTGATTGAGAGGTGCCTCGACTGTATCAATAACACTGAAAAAAGAAATAAAGGATTCATCTTCTGGGGAAAGGAAGACATTTGGGGGGCATTGTCAGGACATGAGGCAGAAGTTGATCAGTAAGTCACAATGATTGGAATATGTTTCTTGAGGAGCCCAAAGGAGAGCCCTTGAGGAAAATTTAGGTCAGAATTTGCATGGCAGACGATGCAACGATGTTGTCTTAGGAAGCAGATCACACACGGAGCTGCCTTATGTCGAATCAGTCCATTGATCTATTAAGGTCAGTGTTTTCTACTCAGACTGGCA
>NW_015256491.1:0-469 GCF_001447785.1 Gekko japonicus
GCCAGTCACACTCACTCGACCCAACCTACCTTGCTGGATTTTTTTTCACAACTAAAATGTACACCACCCAGAATCTTTAGTAGAACAGGTGAGGCAATAATGCCCTAAAAGAAGTAAACAGAATTTTATTTAGGGGACTCTGTGGTTGGCACACCAGGGAATGCACGGGTCCAGTATTGTCAGTTAACCGCTTAGTATTTGACAGTAGGGAAATAGTCTGCAAATGGTGTTATGTATGACAGATACCAGGTTATCTTTTTAAATATCAATCAGGGTATAATTTCTTAGCAGGAGCTAAGGGTTCCTTGGCCCCTGACCTTACAAAAGGGAGAAACCTAGCTGCATAACAAAGTGTCTCCAATTGCCGGCACTTCTGAACAAGAAAATTTAGCCCGCTGAACACAATTTCCTTTCAAAACTGATTTTTGCCTTTTACAGTTGTTCCTTTGCTTTGTTGCTGTTTCCACCC
>NW_015256492.1:0-469 GCF_001447785.1 Gekko japonicus
CACCTGGTAAATAACATCCCTTTAAGCCTTCATTGAAAGGACCAGATATTTATTTTTCTCTAGGTGGTTGGCGACTACAAACCAAGCTTGTAAGAGGGCTGGCACTCTTGACGGCAGTATCATAAAACGGAATTCTCTGATACCGCACAAGGCACGACTTTCTGATGTCTCATTGTAGGTGGAGAGCCACAGATGCCATTCAAAGTTCTTACATGATGTAAATAAACCGGATGAATCTGTCTCAAGTGTGTGACTTTCTCTTCCCACCATGAAAGGCTACTTATATCCCAAGGACCACTAGCTATTATAATCTATTGTAATAGGATTAATTACCAATGGTGGTTTCACAGAACTTTTCATCTGCCACTTCATTAGCTATGTTGGCTCCCATGAGCACACTGACGTCAATCTTCAGTTTTTCTCTAATGATGTCTGTGATGAGTTTCAAGCCTTCTGGACCTTCGTCTAC
>NW_015256493.1:0-469 GCF_001447785.1 Gekko japonicus
CACTTGAGGTGATAGAAAAACACCTAAAAAGGCTACAAGTTGGGTTTTGGTGTGAGGCGATCACCCCACACCCAACCTCCTTCATGGAACCGGAACTCTAAAGTGCTCTGCGCCCTCTTCAAGGACCATATTATTGCTAAGTGTAATGATAATTAGATGGTGTTTGAAGCCACATGACACCGGCACAGGTGTGGAGGGTGCCCCCAAGAGGAGAATGAAAGAGGCGACATTTTAAAATGGAAGCTGGAGGGATAAAGGTTTAGGTTGGAGTGGAAGGACTTCAAAGAAAAGATTCACTTTGGAAAGGAAAGGAGTCCCTTGCTGCCCCTAAAGTTTTCATAAATGTCTGTTTACAGGAAACAGCGGAACAGAGCAAACTGGCTGAGTGCTCCACGGGGCTTTTAAATGCTAAGAAATCGGGCGTTAATAAGGTGGAAGGGAATTTGTCATCTCCAAATGTAAGGGGGGG
>NW_015256494.1:0-469 GCF_001447785.1 Gekko japonicus
TGAGATAAGTGGCACGGATGTCCGTATAAAATGGACAATATGATAACAAACGTTCCACTGTTTCAACTGTGTTCAGTGGGCGGGAACACAGGCGTTGAGGGTAGCGAATATGTAAGTATCTCCCAGTAGCACTGAGGCCGGGCTATCACTCACACTGAGTGAACTCGTGGGTTGTATACATATTGGTTTCACACTGTTTTCAAAAATTTATCAGTCGGGGAGTATTGGTTAGTGAAAACTGAAATTGCTAACCAAGTTATCTCTGGGGCAGTCAATTTGTGGTTTCAACAGCAGTGAATTATTGGTCGTCACTATTTATATTGCTTTATCTTGCAGAAGATTGCTTTCTGCGGCAATAAAATGTCAATCCTGTTCCGCTTCGATTCAGTAATTTTCCTAACCTGAGCGCCTGAACTCTTTTCCACGGCTGGCTTTAATAGACTAGAATAAACAAAGTGCCCCTAAATTA
>NW_015256495.1:0-469 GCF_001447785.1 Gekko japonicus
GCCTCCTCCAAAGTGAAAAGCACGTTCACATCCCGCCCTTTCCCCCACTATCTACCTGCTCCCCAGACGGGGTGGTGGTGGTTGCCGGGTGACGGAATGGCCCAGCACTGGAGCCCTGGCTGGCTGCATCCGGCATCCTCCGGGTTGCCTCCACTGCTCTCCACCCTGGCTGGATCGGCCTTGGTCAAAATTGGTCCTTTACTGCCAATGCAGGGCCCAGCAGGGCTTGTGCTGTCTAAGGCCTGCTGCTCCGACCCGCCAATGCTGCCGCCATCAGTGGCTGCTCTAGAGAACCACCCAGGCCAATGGGCTTCCTGAAGCCCTGCCCCAGGGACCCCCAGAAACTGCAGCTGCCAGCTGTCTCCTTTGACAGCCTCTGAGGGCGCAGGAAATGCGGCCGTAAGCAGCCTAAAAGGACTGCTGCCGACCACCGCCTCAGGAAACTGGCGGGTGCCTTCTCTGCTCATTC
>NW_015256496.1:0-469 GCF_001447785.1 Gekko japonicus
CAGAATAGGTACAGAAAGCAGGTCTCAGTAACAAAGTGGGGAGAGGTGACCCCAGGACAAAATTGAGCCGACATTGTAGCTTCCTAGTATTGTGATTCTAGTATTTTTAATTGCTCTTTTGTAAGCTTAAATTCAGATAATCTTGTCTTCTAGTTCCTGCAGTAAGCATTTATCTCTTCAATAAAATGTTCTTAGTAAATGGCAAGCATATGTCTCCACTTCCTTTGCAAAGGCTGCTGATGTATGTAATCTTGTAGAAAGTCTAACCAGATAACATAGGACCTTTCTTGTTTCTAATAAGTGTTAACAAGCTGTTTCCTTCAGAGTGTAGTCTTCCAGTGTCCTAGAGCTTCTGGAAATAGGTAGAATATTGCTTCGTTGAAATATACAGAACCAACCTTGATGAACAATGAAATAAATTAGTATATCTTTCAAAAAGTAAAGCTAGTCTGTATAATCTGTTATAGGA
>NW_015256497.1:0-469 GCF_001447785.1 Gekko japonicus
GCATACATTTGCATACGGAGCTCCGAGAGCGCCGGGCTCCCTGCAGAAAGTTCCCCGGGCAGACTTGATGCAGCACTTTCTACAGCAGCCTTCTTGGCCATGCCGGTCTTTTTTTTTTTTTGTAAGGGGCTTAGCCAGTCATCCCCCACCCCTTTTACCCATCAGGAGGGGACAGAGGATCGTCACCACAGCTTCTTGAAGAGCGCCACCTTTAAACTAAAGATCATGACCTCCTTAGACCTTCACTCGGATAAGCGACAGTCATAAAGGACTTCTGTATCCCCAACAAGCATTCGCGGACAGGCGGCAAGCATTCCCACCGCCAATCACCTTCAAGTTTGCTCCAGACCAGCCGCGGTGAGGGTGACGCCACCCATGCCCTTGGGCCAGAGTCATAACCGCATCCCAAGGATGACGAGGCAGCAAGGAGAAAGATGTGAGTCAGCTGAAAATGCTCCTGGTTGTTATC
>NW_015256498.1:0-469 GCF_001447785.1 Gekko japonicus
CCCCCCCTCATTTCCTCTATGTGTAACCTTGAATCTAAGATGTCAAGCCTACAGAACAGGGCAAGATCTGCTGTTTTAATTAGCAGCTCAATAGCTTCTAATGGCCCCTTTGAAAAGTAGTTAGGAGAATTGGGTATGGTTCACTTGAAACCAGGCTGCAGAGGGTGTGGGTGAAACATTTGCTCATGGTCCTGTACTGACTCTCTTCTTTCATGGAGAGATTTCTGTTCATAATAGCAGCAAACCTGAAATGTGGGGGAAATAAGCTTCTCAAGGACTCATCTGGCGATCAGTATTTGAGGTTACTGAAGGTGGGTGGCCTCAAGGGTCACTACATCTCTTCCCATTCTTCCATCTGATCCAATAAAGCCTTGTCATATCAGAGGCAGAGAAACAAGAAGGCTGGAGAAAATATTTCTCATTTTGTTAAGGCACCTGTCTCTTTTTGAAGCAGGTAAAATTTAGTTTA
>NW_015256499.1:0-469 GCF_001447785.1 Gekko japonicus
TATTGAGGAGAACAGAAAGAAGGGAAATTCTTCTTGGGCTCAGAAACAGAATCAGAGTGAAGCTCAAAACAAGGTGAGCATTGTGAGCCACCAAAGCTTCAGGTATACAAACCAGTAGCACCATCACTCAATAACATTTCCAAGCAGTCTTTGATCTATGGCACCCCTTTTCAAGAAACACGCTGGCCAACTGTTTTCCCGTTGGTACTAAAATACGTCCATCACAATCCAGCACAGAACTTTGCTTGCACATTAAAATGCAGACCTGTGAATTATTTAGCAAAGAGTTTACTGATTTTAAGCATGTGAAACTGCCTTATATGTAGTCAGACAGTTGATCTATAAAGGTCAGTATTGTCTACTTAGACCTGAAGCAGATCTTCAAGGTCTCAGTTAGAGGTATTTCACATCACCTACTAGCAGATCCTTTTTTGCTGGATATGACAGAGATTGAACCTAGGACCTTCTG
>NW_015256500.1:0-469 GCF_001447785.1 Gekko japonicus
GCTCCAATGTGCATCACCTTGCACTAGGCTATACACTAAGGTATTTCAACTCTTCTCTCTACAGAAGAACTGGGATTCTGAAATGGTTTGATTTCAGTGATGAGAAGAAAAGTAAATTGCCATGGTAAAGGACACACTCAAGAGAGCTGAGCACGAATTAGCTATCCACTGACAGCCTTTGACCGCCACTTTGTACCACACAGAAATTACCTGGTTTAATAGAGAAACTGTCCTCCAATATTTCTTTGAGCATCACAGTGAGAACAGTTTTTGTTCTCACCCTAAAATGCTGCTAGTACTTGCTATGGGAAGCCTGTTGGCATGTGCCAACTCTGGCCTAGGGGTTGGGGGCAGTGCTTGCAGATGGCAGAACTAAGGGACGAAGATCATCAGGGCTATGACGTGAGAGAGTCTGCTCTCCAAAGCAGCCATTTCTTCGAGAGAGGGGAGGGAAGGGGACTGAGCCTGG
>NW_015256501.1:0-469 GCF_001447785.1 Gekko japonicus
TCACTGGCCCCCACCAGCACAAGACTGGGCACCATCACAACACAGAATGAATCATAGCCCATTGCAGAGCAGGTACAGCAACGGGGCCCTGCCATTTCTGCTGGGTAGCCTTGCATTTCCTGTACCAGGGCAACACCACGCTTTGTCTGAAGAGAAGTCAGTTATCACACAGGGTAGAGCATTCCCTCTTACAAAAACTGAGGTAAGCCACGGAGGAGGGAACCCTCTCTCTGCTATGACCTATCTTTAGGTATGAAGCCGCATACTTGTGGTAAGAAGTGGCAACTTTGGGCTGGGGAAGCATGCCCTCCCCCACATTTTTTTGGGATCAACTTTGTGTAGGACACGTCAACCACACAAAACGACCTCGCCTGCAATTTGGGGAAACAAGTATGTACTTTTCTGGGAGCCTAATCACCAAGGCTGTGCTTGCTTGGCATCGCGAAAGAGGAATGTTGAGCGTCTTGTA
>NW_015256502.1:0-469 GCF_001447785.1 Gekko japonicus
AGTGCCTCAAGGTGCAGTGCTCTCCCCAACGTTATTCAACATCCAGTTTTAGTGAATGCAGTGGAGGTGGCATCTGCAGAGTAGGTTAAGAGCTTGGGGGGCTCATGGACCCAGTCTTGCTTTTTGAAAAGCAAGTTGCTGTAGTAGCGGAGAGTGCCTTTTATCAACTGCATCATCTTCACCAACTCTTTACTTTCTCAGACTCAACCGTTCTAGTCATGCTGACCCATGTTTTTGTAACCTTGCTGTTGGATTACTGTAATGGGCTCTACATTAGGCTGACCTTAAAAACTATCTCGAAACTGCAGTTGGTTTGGTATTTGGCAACCTGCTTATTATCAGAGGCTAGACAATGGAAACATCTATCAACCACCTTAAAACTGCAACATTGGCTGCCAGTTTAATGTGGGTCCAATTCAAAGTGATGTCTATGAGCTTTATTATATTCTGGGCTTGAGGCAGCTTTTCT
>NW_015256503.1:0-469 GCF_001447785.1 Gekko japonicus
AGGGATCACTGAGCGAATGCCAAGAAAACAAAACAAACGTCTTCACCTGCTGGCGGAAGAGGGCAACAAGAAGTAGAGTATTCCAGTTACCAAATAATGTAGGAGCTCGAAGGCATCGTTTCAGAATTTGAGATAGTTGGTAGATAAAACTCTGATCCCACAAGACCCCCTTTTTACAGCTCCATTAAGTGCCTGCTGTGACTGTCAACGGCCTTTCAGACCCAATCCTCGTAGGACCGTGACGGACTTCTGAGCACAGCTGCATTATTTCTGCTCCCGCCTTTTCCATACCCATGCACTGTCTCTGCGGTTCGCCTCCCCTTCAGGCCTCAGTGACCGTGGTGTCAACCAAGATGGCGCAGGGGACCGGCTCAGTTTCCCTGCCATGCCGAGAAGAACTTTGCATTCCAGCACAAGTTACAGAAATCTAGTGAGCACTGGGCAGGTACATAACAGGAAGGTGTTTGGG
>NW_015256504.1:0-469 GCF_001447785.1 Gekko japonicus
GCTCACAAGACTCCATAGCTTAGACGGAGTATTAGATGGAACTGTCAAGAGCACTTGCCCCTTGGGGTATTGGTGTAAAGATGGTGTCCCTCTAACTGCTGTGTATGCTACTGCTGGTCCCCATTGCTGACCCCTGCACAGTTCCGTGCACCCCCATAACAAATTGTTTGGTCTGCAGCCATTTCCCTGTGGCTTCTATCTAGGGCATGGCCCTACTTGATACCTCTTGCCCTACTCTGTAGTTGGAGGCCATGATGAAGTCAAGGTATTGCACACTATATTTTCAAACATGCACCTCAGATGCATACAGTAAAATAGAAAAGCCATTCAGATAGCCATGATTGGCTGCAAGTTTTTTTTATTGACAATAATGTATAAGATAACCCTAAACAGCATGAAGCAGCTAAAGTTTCTAGTCTGGAACACTGCCTTAAGTTGCATCATCTGTACTCATTATATTACTTTGTCA
>NW_015256505.1:0-469 GCF_001447785.1 Gekko japonicus
TTTATCCATCTCAGCAGTTTCAAGAGTTTAGAGAAGACCGACCTTGACGGGCCAATGGTCTGACTCAGTGTGAGACAGCATCACGTACATGAACCTATCTTATGCAGAACTGGACCTTTTGTCCCTCTACTGTGATCACATAAATCTTTCGCCCTCTACTGTGGAGGACAGCAGCTCCCCAGGGCATTACCAAAGAGGAGGGTCTTTCCTGGAACCCACTGGCGGTGCTGGCCATCGAAGCCAGGGTCTTCTGCATGCAAAAGAAGAAAAACGACGGCAAGGAAGGGAGGGAGCCAGTGCCCACCCACCCACGTCCCAGGTCCGTAAATTCCCTTTGCGATCCAGATGCCTTGCAGTGCTTAATGAGCGGTTATGCAGGTATTCGAGGGCGCCGTCTGTTAATATTAAAAACGGCGCTCTGAAAGTACACTATGCCTCACAAACACACCAGGGGGAAAGGTTGGGTTTT
>NW_015256506.1:0-469 GCF_001447785.1 Gekko japonicus
ATTTTTCTTCATTTACATTGAATATATGCTGGAAAGCTATTCTTTGCTCCTCAGAAAGTCCTGAGAACCAAGGATTACAGAGAAATAAGGGATTATTCAATTGTGCATATCTTTCCTAATTAAAGTTCCCTTACAGCATGACCACCTTTATTGGCTTCGTATTAGTGGGACAGTAGACATCTAGGATCATGTTTATGAAATGCACCTTGGAAGTCACCACATAATGTTTGTATTTTGAGGAGCGCATATAATTTATTTGAAAATAAACTTGAGCTACAAATGCTGAGAAAAAAGCATTGTATCCTACTTTAACCCATTTTTATTACGGAAAGTTGGTAGAAAGAAGAGAAGCTGTCTCACTGAGAGAGACATATCTGCCAGCAGCAAACACATTTATGGGCAGGTAAATTTGTTAGACAAACCTAAGTGGAATGATTTTAAAAAGTAGAGCCAGTTTGGTGTAGTGGTT
>NW_015256507.1:0-469 GCF_001447785.1 Gekko japonicus
AAGGCATTAAGCATCAAATTATCTGATTCGAGGAAAGGGTGCTAAATATGAAATCCCTTTGTTTTTAGTGAGCAATGCCTCAGGCCATTGAAATATGGGTCTGAAGTTTTTCAACATGATAACTTAGAAAAGAGCACAGATTGACCAGTTTGGGACTCAAGGATCTTGTTGGCTACCTTGCCTGTCAGAACTATGATATCAGCAAAGTCTCAGCTGTCCAGATTAGCTGCTGTTCCACAAAAGGACAAATTTGTTATCCATCTATATCCATGTAAAAATGTATCTATGTATGTATTTATGAACATATGTATCTATTTATACTCTGCCTTTCTCTCCAATAGGGACTCAAAGCAGCTTACATCATTCTTCTCTCGAGAGCTGTCAGGTTCCAGATTGAATCACTCGATGATGGCGCCCAGTTCCCTCTGTGTTCTGTATGCAAATAGAATGTATGAATGTATGAGCTTGA
>NW_015256508.1:0-469 GCF_001447785.1 Gekko japonicus
GGGGGGACTTGGCGGCCCTACGTTTCATCTACACTGGCTCACAATTTGCTCAACCCGATATGGCTTAAGACCAGTATACCTTAAGGACTGCTTTTTCCCATATGAACCTACCTGTCTACGCTGGTCATCTTCAGAGGCCCTTCTTCAGCTGTCCTTGGCCTATGAGGCTAGATTAGCGGGAAACTGAGAAAAGGCCTTCTTGGTTACGGCACTGAAAATTTGGAACTCCCTCCCCAGGGAGATTCCCCCTCCCATTGTCTTTTGTCAGCAAGTGAAGACTTTTCCATTTCATTTGATGCACTCGAGTAAGCTCTCACTGGCCCTCCTCCCTGGTCGTGTCATTTTTGTGTGTCTGTATGTTTTTTATTGTATTGTTAAATATTTTACATTTAAAATGCCGTTTTAATGCTTTCAGTGTTTGAATGCCTTCATGTTTGCCCTCTTGGGGACCCTATTTGGGTGGAAAGGC
>NW_015256509.1:0-469 GCF_001447785.1 Gekko japonicus
AGCTACAGATGCATTCATGCAAGTTTGTGATGCAGCAGTTAAAAAGGAATCTTATGCTGTGCACGTGGGGCTCAGTGATGCAAGCTCTGTTTTTAAACATGCTTTACTGCCCCATTTGGTGGATATAGTGTATGAGATCAAGGAGAGGCAGAATCATGCTACTGATCCTTTGATTGTTGTGTGTGCAAGAAGCCACCAGCATCTGCCCTATGGAGGGAAGCGGTTTTAAGTGAGAGTTCTTCATATAGCAGGGTAGTGCAAGTTGTAATGGCTCCACTGCCATGAGAGGGTCA
Organism: Gekko japonicus; assembly: GCF_001447785.1. Classification (NCBI taxonomy): domain Eukaryota; kingdom Metazoa; phylum Chordata; class Lepidosauria; order Squamata; family Gekkonidae; genus Gekko; species Gekko japonicus. The sequence goes on from NW_015256509.1 coordinate 294, forward strand.
TGTCCCAGGCAGACCCCATCCTTTTGCCCTAATTAACCAGGTGCAGAATGGTGGGGTGGTCAGAGTACTGGTCCAAGACTTGGGAGACCAGGTTCAAATCTCCGTTCCCCCATGGAAGCTCATTGGATGACCTTGGCAGGCTACTCTCATCCTAATCTATCTCACAGGGTTGTTGT
>NW_015256510.1:0-469 GCF_001447785.1 Gekko japonicus
CCCACTTTTTGATCCTGTTTCCTGGCCTGTGAGACAAACAAAAGAGAAGGATAACCGCAACATAGGTCTATAAATGCTTTTGGCTATTAGCAGTAAAATGATAATGATAAGTATACAGATGTATCTAGCCCACCTGTTTGAATATAGTCCATCATAGCTTAAAATGAAGGAGGAGGCCAGGATGCTTTGGCAAAGCTGCCTGTGTCTTAGAAGAGATTCATACGCTCATAAGAAAGGAGTCCATAACCATATCTTCTCTGTAATTTTTTAAAAGGGCTACTGAAGCAGTACATTACCCTGATCAGGACCATGTGGTGCTGCCAGGAATGTAGGGGGAGGTGGGGCTTTCATATCTGTATGTTTTGCTAACTGAAGCCAATATTTATCTGTCTCTTTTTCCTTTAAAGAATTTTTGTGGGTGAAGAGTTTAAATCCCTTCACTTTCTGTGCAGCATCCCCAGTCCACAAA
>NW_015256511.1:0-469 GCF_001447785.1 Gekko japonicus
ATTCTTACGGCCTTTTTGTCCAATTTAATAATTTTATAGTGTGTGATAAGTACCATTAAAATGGCCTCTGCAGACGAATCTTCAGATGGGATCTATAGACAAGAGGGCTCCAAATTTAGAGCTGTGCATTATGGGAGTTTTGTACAGACAATTACATGTTTTCTCATCCCACTCTGGTGCAAAGTGCAGGGTTAGTGCAAAGTGCGTGATGAATCTGAAAGAGTAAGAGGTTGGGTAGATTTGAGGAATGGATTTTCATAGGTATAGTGCATAGTGGGTTGACATAAGAGAACAGTGGGGGGGCAGGAAATTGGAAAGGCAGGTGAAACAGTAGTGCCAGAAAGTGCCGTCAAGTCATAGCTGAGGGCGGGGTATAAATTTAATCTATAAAATAAAATATAAATTATGGCAACTCTTCATGGGGGGTTTCAAGGCAGGAAATGAAGAGAGGTGGTCTGCCATCGCCTGC
>NW_015256512.1:0-469 GCF_001447785.1 Gekko japonicus
CTCGAACTGCTGAACTACCAATCTTCCAGGTGTGCAGTATATTGACGCCAAGTGGTAAGAAGAATCTTACCATTCTATTATTTCCTTAGATTTCTGACTGGGGGCATAAATATGGTTAGAATCTCCTCAGGGCTAAATTTTGGTGTAGAAACTGAGTGGCGCACCTCACTAGCTCATTGGGGAGACCCAAAAGCAAGCTCTAGCTTTGCATTTGAGGAATATATTTCAGTCTAAAGGGGGCTGTCAGGTTCAAGTCCCTGCTGTCTCCAGGTAAAGTATCTTTGGTAGCTGGTGATGGGAAAGTCCTTTCTCTGCCTGAAATTCTAGAGAGCTATTACTGGTCAGAGTAGACAGTACTAAGCTAGATAGTCCAATGATCTGACCCAATATGAGAAGACTCACATGGTTTGTAAATCTCATGTATGAAGTATCCTGACATCTTTGTCATTTGTTGAGGACTAGTTCCAAG
>NW_015256513.1:0-469 GCF_001447785.1 Gekko japonicus
CACACACGTTTGCCTGTCCTGGGCCAGGCGAACTGCTCAGCAGCCAGGCCCGTTGCTGGGCATGGTCACAGGCGGCATCCCAAGTGCCCAGACCCTGCCAGAGCGGATGGGTTAGGGTGAGAGCAAGAATGGAGGACTGGGGGATGTGGGGCAGGGTGTGGGGTGTGCCTTTGAAGGAGAGAGAGGAGGATCCCCGGGGGCTGTGTGAGAGGCGTGTGAGCCGGCCCGGCTTCCTTGGGGGAATCAGTTTGCATACAGTGTGGAGCTCTTTCCATGGAAATATGGCTTGGCTTGCTTCCTGGAGAGTTCTGCTTTGCGTGGGCGGTGAGAGGGCAGGGCTACATGGCACGGCCCTTGAGCACGTGGTGCTTTGTTTTACAGGTGAGACACACACACACACACCCCAGTGGGTGGGTGGAGGTGTGGAGGAGAAGCCCTGCCTGCTGGTGACATCAGATGGGCCCACTGG
>NW_015256514.1:0-469 GCF_001447785.1 Gekko japonicus
CCAGATATTGGTAGAAAACAGGGATGTATATGCAGAAACTAACTAATCAAAGCCCCGGCCAAGCACGCTTTTTGCTAACCGCAAATGATCTGAACTTTTCTCCGACTTGTGGCCACCAAACCAACTGCCAGCTGTAGCAGTTTTTCCCAGATGGTGCCAAACATCTGTGGCTGTACACTGCTTTCAGTTTCCATTTCCAAGGGATCAGAGAGGGAGGGAAGGAGAGTGACTCAGCAGATATGGGCTTAGTTCTAGTTTTGCAGGGCACATTTCTCCCTATCACACTGCTGGCTCACTGCTAGCTTAGGGAGGGACCCAAGCTATTCACATGTAAAGCTGTGAAGAGTGTAGGGTTTATTTTACAATAATGTGGGTAAAGCCCACATCGTCCTGTCCCTTCTGTCACTGTGGTGTGTTATTTTAAACTTTTTTTCCCTCAGCAAGCTTTCTGGTTTCTCGATGTAAGGAA
>NW_015256515.1:0-469 GCF_001447785.1 Gekko japonicus
TGTTTTTATGGAATTGTCTAATTGTTTGATACGATGTAAGCCGCTCTGAGCCCGTTTGCAGAGTAGGGCGGGATATAAATCTCCACAAAGAAGCAAACCATCAAACAAGAATCAGACTTACATTTCAAAGTAAGAACTGGTGCCTACTCATCAGCAGAAAAGTGGTTCAGAAATCCCGAGAAATAGCACCCCTGATCCTAGTTCAGAAGACGAACAAAGGGAGCTCCAGTGTCAAAGCCAAGTACCATCGTGCCACCTCTTGAATGTACAGGCTTAAAACTGTTAGCTAGAAATAACGGGCTGGATTCAGCAATCTGCTCTATGCAAGGACTACAGATCTTCTCCCCAACCCCACCAGGAGTCTCTTCTGACCCGGAGAAAGCTCATTCTTGGGGTCAGTCCGTCGGCCAGCTGCGATGAGGACGGAAAAGATGGCAAAAAGCCCCGACCAGTGTTCCCTCTAAGCTGA
>NW_015256516.1:0-469 GCF_001447785.1 Gekko japonicus
AGGGAGGGAAAAGCCAGTGCAGAATCAGCTAGACTTGGCTGAACAGACTTAAAAGAGGAGGGCATTTCTGACGCTGCTGAAAACATCCCCCAAAATGGTGAGTTATTTCTTGCCTGCCAAGTTTTGACCGCTTCCATCCCTTGTTCTGTGTTGCTGTTTTTCCCCAGTCCCAGGCAGGTAGCAAAACCAGAAGGTTTATCAAGCGTCAGGTGGGCTGCCAAAGCGGGTTGTCAGGCTTTGTTCTGCTCGGCGGGTCACACAAGTTATACGGGTGACATCCATCACACCCCTCCAGTGTTGGATTTGACTTTTATTGGAATAGAATTAACGGGCATTGGAGACCATCATGCACCTTGGTGTTCAGCGCAAGTGATACAATTGCGCCGTAAACGTCATAACTGTGTATGATTGATTGATGTGGCGCCCCTGTCTCCGTCTGGCTATTTGGTGGGTGAGTTGTGGGGGGGGG
>NW_015256517.1:0-469 GCF_001447785.1 Gekko japonicus
TTTTCAACTTGTAATACCCAACAGTATTGACTAGTCTCAAAAGTGAACAAGTTCTTCCACACCAAGCATTCCATTGCAGGCTTCTTCGTAACTGAGAAAAGGGAACCAAACCTTGCCCATACCCTATTCTACCTTGCAGGACATTCACCGCAAGCGAATGGAGAAGGATCTGAACGAGCTGCAAGCCCTTATTGAGGCTCATTTTGAGAACAGGAAGAAGGAAGAGGAAGAACTGATATTCCTGAAGGACAGAATTGTATGTCAAAGAGCTCCATACCATTTCCCTGATACCATTAATGTCTAGAAGTTACTCTAAATGGTCAGGTCCAACTAGGATTGCCAAGTCTTACCTGGCTTCCAGCAGGGGGCTCCCTCTTTGTCTCCTGGATGGAAGTGATATCATTGGCAGGGCACGTTGCAAGGACATGCTCTATTGTTTGAGGAAAACTCTATGGTAACCATAGAGTTT
>NW_015256518.1:0-469 GCF_001447785.1 Gekko japonicus
CAATGTGCAAAAGGAAAAACAATTCATTTCACAAGTTCACTGCATGAGCAAAACTTTAACTTACTGGATAAAGTAGTTACAGTCGTTAATGAGGCATCTCCTCCAATGCTGTGACAGAAGGGAAGAAACAAACACAAATATGAGCTCTTAGTTATGTTTAACTAATAAGGGAACAGATGGTGTAAGCACCAAAGACAGATGTTCTACTTTTGCAACAAAAACATGACGTATGTAGGTACCTTTAGACATGTTTGATCGCTCAGGCTAGATGGAGGGGATGAAACCAGGGAAGTGAAATTTATAAAGTACATTGTTTATGGGATGTAAGAGAGCACTTATACAATCTGAGTGACCAGACAGATTCACTGACAGATAGCTGGGAAACATTCAGCTCCACAGAACCAAATTGATCGCTCTCATTTCAGAAAGCAGAGTGTAGTCCTAAGCCCATTGACTTCAATGGAGTTAA
>NW_015256519.1:0-469 GCF_001447785.1 Gekko japonicus
AGGTAACCACGTATAGATCGCAGGGGAGAGAAAAAAAGACAGAAATACATCATATCATCAAGGGCCTGCTATGCACACTTATTCTGGATGGCAGCCCCACTGAATTTAAGATGTTTCCCTGAGCAGACAAGCACAGAACTGGCTAAAAATAAGCTTCCTAATCTATTTTATCAACTAACAGATGTCGTTAGCTGTGGCGGAACCTGGGCATAACTGAGACTAGGCCTTTCTGTGTATCCCTTTGGACATCTATTCTTTGGCTCAACATCTATCCCACAAGGCTCTGAGAACTACTTAGTACTATATGCCTCTTACTAAGTGTATATTCCTTCCAAAAGCGTTTTTTTGCAGATGCCCTTTCACATACAAGCATTGCTCACATTCCACATGATCCTGGTACTAGGCAGGAACCATAACATATAGATGTCAGTGAGGGGCTCCCTATCTCTCTATCCTTGAGGAGGAGACA
>NW_015256520.1:0-469 GCF_001447785.1 Gekko japonicus
GTTCTTTGTATTGAGTAATTATGTTCAGTTAAGGCATGCACAGCTGAGCCCCACGTGTATCCAGGTGCTTGTCCCGTATTTGATTTGTAAAGTGAAAGCACTTTGGCTCTTTCTTACAAAGAGGTTGTACACACGTACAGGCAGGATGTATGTGTGTTCATTGTGAACAGGACTTGTGAGCCACGAGGGAGCCAGGCAGGCCACCTGGACAGAGAATTCAGGGGCTTGGTTCAACAGTGAGGAAACACCTGTCCCCTTCTGTCCATCTCTCCTACTTCACACAAGCATGGAACTGAGAGCAGGGAGCCTAAATAGGGCTGTCAGCTTCCTGGGGTGGTGGGGTGGTGGTGGAATGTCCTGTCTTTTTAATAGGGGCTTAATAGGATGTTATTTACCATGTGATGTTACTTCCCTCCATGCCACAAAAAAGATTCAGCTGGCCATTTCCACATAGAGCTGTCTCTGTTAA
>NW_015256521.1:0-469 GCF_001447785.1 Gekko japonicus
GGGGGGATTATGAAACACCCAAGCTCTGCTGAAGCTAAGCAGGTATAGACTGCACCTGTGAATTGGATGGAAAACTACAGGGAATCCCATGTACTAGTGGGATAAGGTGTGTGTGTGTGTGTGTGTATAGAGAGAGGGGGGAGGGGAGAAAATGAACTTCTGGTTACAATAGATATCTGAATATGATTCCTTTTTTCCTAGAAAAACAAGCACTTCCATTATTGATTTGTCAGCCCAATTATAGCTGAAGCAAAACAAAGTCCTCCTGCAACTCATCTTTGATTACGGACTCTGTACTTGTTTCCATGATCATTTCCAATCAAATGGTTTTATCTGCTTCAGCAGCCTAATTATTGTTCCATGTGTAACTTCCGTTGTTGACTTGTACTTTTAACTTCATCCTACTAAAAATACTTTTCTCTTGACTGCACTGTGCTTGTAAAAAGAATCACAGAATCATAGAGTTGGA
>NW_015256522.1:0-469 GCF_001447785.1 Gekko japonicus
AAAGCAAGATTATCTAGGTTAAGACTGTGCTTATGAGGTTACTTACACACCCATTAGGCAAAATTATTCAATTTGGCTTCCATAGTGTATCACCTAAATTAATTTTTCATCTGCTCTCAGCCTGTTTAAAAGTTTCTTAAGCAGCTTGCAAATACTAAAACATGATTAAGACAATATTCCCTGCTACAGAGAAATTTGATCAACAACATGCATTCTCAGTGGTGGCTGAAGGATTGCCAGGCCTCCTACTATACCGCCCACTGACAATTTCTGTTGCCTGCCACCTCTCCAAGCAGTGGCAAGAGGAGAAAAACAAACAAACAAACAGAAACTTTGCCAATGTTGCTACATCACTTCCCAGTACAACTAAGAAGTAAAAAAGGGATAACTCTAGGAATTGCTGCTGGAAACTCTATAGTTAAAACTATAGAATTTCTGATGATTCCTAGAGCTACTCTTTGTCATTTCT
>NW_015256523.1:0-469 GCF_001447785.1 Gekko japonicus
AGGGAACATTTCTTCCCCCACCTCTACCATCATCATCATCAGTTCTGAAGGAAATGTGGATGTTAGGGTATTGGGAGTCAGCAGATGGGCCCCCACCTTCCAGGATTCATGGATTTCACTGTTTGTGGTGATCCTGAGAATGGATCCCTAAAAAATGGCGAGGGTCGACCGTATTAATAATTAGGCAAGAAAAGTAGGTTGCCATCTCAGTCTAGAGAAGCAGGTACTAATCACTGTATTAGAAACTGCAGAGTCAGAAGAACGTCTAACAAAAAAACCAGATTATGCAGTATGTATGAATTTGCTAAGTGACCATATTCACATGAACATTGACAATATCAGACACATTTTATGCTTATCCAAGAACTTTGATGTCCATGAATGAAGGCTGACAGTCACATAAATTAGATTGTCAGTAGTCACAAATGTATGTTCAAACACTGTTACATAATGAAACAGGTAAGACCTA
>NW_015256524.1:0-469 GCF_001447785.1 Gekko japonicus
TTTTATTCAAGGTATAAGCTTTTGTGAGCCCGCACACTTCTTTTTCTTTCAATTCAATTTTTATTTTCCAACGACAAACAAAAATACAATATCCCAAAACATCTTTACGTAACTCTCATCCAAAAACAAATACAGGTTATGACTACAAAACATTATAACAGTAACCTTTGCTGACTTTAAGGCTTTTCAAAAATATAACAAGTCTCGGTAATATGGATTTATGGGGATTGTTTCCGTATCTGTTAGATAATGTACTACAGGAAACCCAAAAGTTTGAAATGTTTTTGATGATTGTGTGTGATATCATCTGTAGGTTGGTTCATAATTTTGCTTAATACTGCCCACACACTTCTTGTAAGGTCTCCATAAGTCCGAAGTGGCTTGACAGCAATTCATGCACAAAACACATTTTAAAAAAAATTCTGTTGTTTTCTATTACCTTAACACAGGGGTGTCAAACATGCGGCCC
>NW_015256525.1:0-469 GCF_001447785.1 Gekko japonicus
TAGAAGTGTAATAATAAATAAAATACATAAATTCTGTGCAGAGTTACCCCAGTTTACGGCTATTAAATTAAATGGGTTTAGAATGACACATCTCTGCATAGGATTGCACTGCCAATTACTGCCCTCCTTCACCCACACACCTTAACAAATAACATCTTCTACCCAGAAATCATTTTCTAAAATGCCAAGAGTCATTTACAGAATTTTACACAAACTGAAGAAACTGAAGTAATACCATTGAAACTGTCCAGCATCAGAGAGTAACAGCGAAAACCTCCACCATAAATTTGAAGCAACCTTGGGAGTAAAAGGATTTTTTATTAGATTTTTGGTGAGGCCATCAAAGTCACCATCTGCTTTACTCTGAGATTAATGCTTAAAGTTGATTAATAACATTAATCTGTCATATTTAATTAGCTTGCAAGAGTGAAAGGATCCTAAAACAGGTACGGAAAGTAAGTAAATCATG
>NW_015256526.1:0-469 GCF_001447785.1 Gekko japonicus
TCCAGTTGTTTCGTTGGCGCTCCCAGAAGGACTTGCTTCTCAGTCAGCGAGGACACCCAGCGGGATGTTAATCGGCACTCTGGCAATTTATAATGGAGTGGGGGCGGGCAAAAGGCTTTTCTGCCTCGGGAGCCAGAAGTCGTGATGCTTCATGCAATCTCCGTTGATTCAGAGATGCAGAGCACGGATGATTCCGTAGAGATGGAAACAAGGAACACACAGACACACGCACACAAAAAAGTTTTAGCATTGATTTGCTGACTCAGGTGGAATGTGGTTGAGATTCTTCCTGTGGTCGGAGTACCACGCAGTTGAGCATTCATGCAGACTTGGGCTGGTTCACCTGGGCAAGACCATGACTTGGAATTTTCGTCATTGGAAGCACACTGCATGATTGATTGATTTGCACACTCCCAAGGTATCACGTGACGCCTCACTGAACACACATGTAAGAACATAAGAACATAAG
>NW_015256527.1:0-469 GCF_001447785.1 Gekko japonicus
AATACCCGGAATCAATATTCCGAATCTTGTTTATTGGATAATTTCTTGCAAAAATCTACGGGAAATATTCAGGAACTAAAATGGAAATTTTATAACGATGTTTGGGCAAGGGTCGTGCTCCCATGGGCCTAATGGGTCTGACCCAGCACACTATGGGTATAAGGACTGCGGATCTTCCCCTCGTTCCCTTCCTCTCAGCAATACTTTCCAACCCTGGGCAAGCTGACTCTCGGGATCACAGGGCTGTGTGGATTTACAGTTGTGGAGGGGGCATAATGTGGAAGTGCAGGCGGTGAAATCACCTTCTCTCGCCTGTGCTAACAGAAGAGGGTGGAGCAGTGATTTGACCCCCTTCCTCCTCCTTGCTGCAGCCACCTGATCCGTATGCATCTCTGGATCTATGGAGTTCTTGCAGCTCTGGGAACCACCTGTCTTGCACTGGAAAGGACTACTGGGCCAGGGGGTTGGG
>NW_015256528.1:0-469 GCF_001447785.1 Gekko japonicus
CAACCTGCTTGGAACCATTCCCCCACTCCCACCCCCGATTCTCAGCATCCCCCTGCTAACCCCTTCCAGAGGCCTTTTATTGGCTAGGTTTTTTTTCTGATAGAGACGAGAGGGGTTGCTATTCTTGGCAGGTCCTTTGGCAGAACTCCAGCTACCAATTCCAAAGCTTTTACCCTGCTTTAATCTCGAGCTCTGCCAACACGCAGGCACACTTACAATTCCTTAACTGTTTCCCCCCCCTGTCCTGAGTGACTCCGTTGACCGCACACCCTGTTTTCCCTTCCTATTTTCTCAGCTGCAATTGATAGGAGCCTTCGTTTCCCACTCAAGAAAACTATCTCTTTCCTTGCAGGGTCATGGAGAGCAAATTCAGTCTCCCTGTTATGATTGTGAATTGGATCCAGCCTACATTGTCCCCCAACAGAAGGGGAGACCGGGGCGGGGCCATGGCTCAGTGGTAGACCATCTG
>NW_015256529.1:0-469 GCF_001447785.1 Gekko japonicus
AATCCAATCTCTTCTTCTTCTTCATGGCACCTCTGCCCCCTTCTCTCTATGCTGTGTCTTAGGGTCGCTAGCTCTGGGTTGGGAAACTCCCAGAGAATTGGCGGTGAAGCCCAGAGAGGCAGTTTAGGGAAGTAAGGGACCTCAGTGTAGTATAATGCCATAGAGTCTACCTTCCAAAGCAGCCATTTTCTCTGGGGGAGCTGGTCTCTGTAACCTGGATACCAGGTGGAATTCCAGGAGATCTCCAGCCATCATCTGAAACAACTTGCAAGTTAGGACTGTCCATTTTCTCTCAATCTCTTTATTTCAATGGGATCTGAAAAGCGAAGCCAGGTAGCAGCCAATGGAAGTGGTAAGTATGTGGCTCACTTTGGCCCACTACTTGTGGTGAACAGGTCCACGTTCTCCATGACCGTGGGCGGCCATTTTGTTTTGTCCCCTAGTGCTCAAATGACAAGCAGAACGTTTG
>NW_015256530.1:0-469 GCF_001447785.1 Gekko japonicus
GTTGGGTACGATTTTTCAACCAACCATAACAGGGACTGTCGAGTGGCGCCCGAACAATTGCAGCATGGAGTTCTGCTGGGGTCTCTTCTGTCCTCCGTGCTTTTGAGGACTGAAGCCGTCCCAGTCTCAGCCCAGGTTAACTGGAGGCCCAGCTTTTCCCGGAGGGTCCCAGTCAGATCTTCAGGAGCGGTCCATCCTTCCCATCACCAGAGATCAGGCAGGAGCTGAGACTGCCGTAGGACCAGAGATCTGCCCCCTTCAAATTTCTCCTGGTGCCTCCCAGGACGGTGTTTGGGCCCTGGGAGGAAACGAAGCTGCTTCCTTTGGCTTTCAAGCAAGTCGCTTGCTGGATTGTTCATGTGCTAGAATCTCAGCTGCAAATTACAGGTTTTATATATAGAGTCCAGCGGCACGCACACGAACGCTTCTACCCAGAATAGAACTTGGTCAGTCTTAAAGGTGCCACTGG
>NW_015256531.1:0-469 GCF_001447785.1 Gekko japonicus
AAGTTACACTCTTCTAAATCCATTGAAGTAGCAGGGCTTAGAAGGGCAGAACTCTGTTTAGGATGGCACGGCAAGTTGCCCGACTCTTTCCTCTAACAGTTTAGAAGACTGAATTATGGAAAGTTTCCCTTTTTCTATATGAAGCCCATGGGACACAAGAGAATTAGCCAGCACACGGCTATGATCCAGAGGAGAGCATTAAAGGGAACAGCACTATCCTTGGGGAAAATCTCCACAGTCTTATTGCCTTACTGAATCTTCAAGCGTTTGATGATAACCACTGGGAGACATGCTGCCACTATTGAATTAATCACAATAGAGGTGGCTTTGAACAAACCAGATTGCACTGACCATAGACATTTCTTGGAGAAGCATGTTGAGGCTGGTTAGGGATGACGGCTTTGTGGTAGACTGCATAGGGCCCTGACATCTCAAGTCAGAGAACAAAAGCACTAAGGCATCGATGGGC
>NW_015256532.1:0-469 GCF_001447785.1 Gekko japonicus
CCAGCAAGTGAGAGTAAAGGAAGCTTAACACTATGATGTGGCACAGAACCCAATTTGACAAGCCACAGTTTGCCATCACCCAGCAAACCAGAATCAGAAAGCATGGTCTGTCATGTCAGGAAGACTGAACTGACAAGCCAGATAACAGGCATCACATCCAGAAATAAACAAGTTCTAAGCAGAGCAAAAACATAGTACGCAAACAGTTGTAAGTCTAGAAAACAAACTTTTCCTGCTATTCAATAGCCAGTGTCACTGAAGCCAAATCATTTAAGTGTTCTAGATTACAGCCTCTATTATCTGCATGTTGTAAAGAAATAAACCAAACAGCAGTCAGAATGATATAATTTAACTTCTCAACAGAACTCAAGCTATAAGGCGGAGAGAATGCTGAATCAGAAGAAACACAACTTTTTGTAAAACCCACATTTTGACCTTTCAGATAGTACTATTCTATTGCCAACACACA
>NW_015256533.1:0-469 GCF_001447785.1 Gekko japonicus
TGTCTTCTTCTCTCTCCCCCTCCCTCTCTGAGTGTATTTTTAATTCCCTCACTCCTCCTCTGTGCTTGTGCTTCCTCCTGTGAGTGTGGCTCTGCTTCCTGTGGCAGCCATTTTTTGGTTACCCCCACTACACTGTTTAAGGTGCTCACAGGCTCAGAAAATTTGGGGACCTCTCTTCTAGTAGCTCACTCTCTCTGTCCAGCCTCCCTGAAAAGGTTCTTGGGAGATTAACCGGAGGAAAGAAGAATCATGTTTGCTGCCCTAAACTATTCTCTTCTGTGTCGTTTCAAAAGAGGATACACATTTTTGTTTGAGGATTAGAGACTGTAAGTAAGTGGGGGTTGGCCTAACCAGTATCGAGAGTGAAGAAGTTTCCTATCCCCTAGCAACAGTGTCCCCAAGCTCAAACCTTCATTTCCCATGACATAATGAATGGCTGCCATCTATATATATAAGAAAGTCCCCTCAC
>NW_015256534.1:0-469 GCF_001447785.1 Gekko japonicus
GGCACTTTTAATCATTCCCACACTAGCAAAAGTTTCACATGTTGGTTTCTGTCTGTCAATGAACCATTAAGTCCCAAAGAGGTATCTACAACTGTCCTGTACAGTGTACAGTGATAGAGCCTTTCAGGGGAACAAACGTTTTTGTCCCAAAAAAATAATAATAACAACATTGCATGCTGGAACTTGTAGCCAATTAAGTTATACACCTCCACACAGACCAGTTTGCCAGACACAGTGCTAGAACTTGGGTACAGCCTCAAGGGAAGAGAGTACTGAGTTCTTCTTCCAGTCTCCTTCCAGAGGTGACTGTGGTAGAAACAGTACTAGATGATTTGCAACCTTTGCTAGGATGACCAGATGGAAAGAAAAAGAGATTTCAGCCATTGACCTGAAAAAGAATGTCAGCAGGTAATCTGCACTTGCTGAAACATCTTCTATCTTGCCCTTCTTTATATCTGGTCACCCTAGA
>NW_015256535.1:0-469 GCF_001447785.1 Gekko japonicus
CTACTTGGATTTTCTTACCATATTTTAACTAAGTATGCATCTACTCGTGAAAGAAGTCTTTGTATTTTTCAAAAGGCCACGGTAATCAAGACACACGGCAACTGAGGCTAACAGGCTTGTACTCCAACTCTAGGTGCCCGACATAAACAGAACAGTTTCAGGCTTCTATGGAAGAGACCAGTCTGCCAAGACACAACAGCATTTTCAAGCAAGTTATACTCTGTGCTCAGTGGTTCTAATTAGCCATCTGAACAGCACTTTCCAACACACCCTTCTCTAGAAGGGCTGTATGACTCCTCTCCTACAGCAGCCAACCAATCATTCTTGTTGCAGGTGGTGAGGATCTGAACTCAGGTCAAGACCAGCTACCTACTGGGCCATTGTAGATATCAAAGACTTGAACAAAGGGGAAATGCTAGATTCAGAACTGTGTAATGTGCCTCAGTGGCTTTGCAGTTACAGTCCACTT
>NW_015256536.1:0-469 GCF_001447785.1 Gekko japonicus
AAAACAGTGTTTATAGGCACAAATAAAATAATGTGTTGTCAGCTACCAACAACATTTTTAAAGGCAGTCATCCGAACACTTGTGTAGTTTTATTGTCCCACCAGAATTCCTAATAGCATTTCACTTCTCAGTTATTACAAAAGTAGACAAGGTGCTGTATGAAAGTATTTGTAAGCAGACAAATCAACACAAAATCACATTTTTACACAAATCTCCCCTGACATTTGCTAAAGCAGATATAAAGACATAATTACAAATCAAGATGTTTTGTTACTTTGCTGTGAAGTACAGTTGATAATCTGGCATGTACAATTATTAGTTTAGTGCCCCAGATAATTGAAAATAGTTTCCCAGATTTGAGAGCTTACAGTCAGTGAGCCTAAATGAATAATGTGGAATGCAGGGCCCCTGGCAACAGCTTGTGGGAAATCAAAGGTCTACCCCTCTTATTTATTTATTTATTGTATTT
>NW_015256537.1:0-469 GCF_001447785.1 Gekko japonicus
CATCTTCTTGGCTTAGACCTCTTAATGGACCGTGGAGCTCAGTTGAGCTCACTGCGTGTGTGTATCCAGGCTCTAACCACAAAGTCCTGCATCTGTGTTGGCTGTGGGAGTAAGGGGCGGGATTGGCCGACAGCAAAGCCGGTCGGATTTGGGAGCTGGCCTTTTTTTCTTTTTAAAGCACAAATCCCAGCTGTGCGGAGAATCTATTTCTGCCGGCGACAGAAGCAGCCACAGCTGTTTGGGAAGAGTTTGCATCCGATGCACCGAGGGCTTGCTCTCGAGTCGGGGAAAGTGTGTGTGTGGGTCTGGCACCCCAGGATCGAAACAGGGACTGGAGTCACCGGATCTATAAGCACCGATTGCTCCCACCTCTGAGGCCGGTGCCTTTTCCCAAGACGGTTCTTGCGTCAACCAAGTGTCCTGGAGGGCAGACTTGGGGCGTCACATCTCTCTCTCTCTCTCTCTCTCT
>NW_015256538.1:0-469 GCF_001447785.1 Gekko japonicus
CCCCCAAATTTTTCCATTTTTCCAGGCCTTCACATCTCTAACACAGAGACGCTATTTGTGTAGATGTGTGTTCAGGTCATGAGAGAGACAAAATAACTATTTTGCCTTGGAGCAGTTGGTCATGGAGCCATCTAGAGGAGAGGCGGCCCTGGATTTGGCGCAGTACTAAGGACCTGGTGCAAGACTTAAGCCTTATTCTACTGATCAGGAAATGTGATCACAGTGCAGTGAAGTTCAGCATATACGTGAATCGAGAGGTTGCACAAAAAGAGCCAACACAACCGCATTTCATTTCAGAAGAGTTAACACACACAAGAAAGACGGGATTAGTGGAAAGGAAGATGAAAGAGAAGGTGGAGGGTTAGATTTAGCGAATATGCAGACGCGTGTTGGTAACAACATTTAAGGCAAATGATGAGCATTTCTTCACATATATCAAAGCCAGCTAGGGGTGGTGGGGTCTCAGATG
>NW_015256539.1:0-469 GCF_001447785.1 Gekko japonicus
TCTCAGCACAAGATACAAGAGAAGGGAGGTGCCAAAAGACTGAATTATTTGCCTCATCAACTTGGCACACAATTTATCTGTGTTCAATATTGCCAACAAGAAAGCTCATGTAATAGTTACAGAGTTGTGGAGAATTCAGTTTCACAAAGGTTGTGCCTGAAGCTCAGAGCTCAGGTCTGTTTATTACATTAGAGTAAACAAAGCAATGGCAGAGACACCTAAATATGTATATTAGCCATGACCATTTTGATATCAAAGCAGATCAGCAACCAGATAATCAAGAAGGATGTGACAACACACTGATGAGCCCTTACCTAGTTTTTAAAAACAATAATCATGCCCTGTCCCACAGAGTTAGCCCCTCCCATCCACAGTAGTCAAACAAATATCTTCCTGTTTAGCTGGTGGACTGACATAATGAAAAGGCAGATATAGCTGACTCAGAGCAGCTCTAAAGCTGTAAGCAGAC
>NW_015256540.1:0-469 GCF_001447785.1 Gekko japonicus
CTTGCCTGGGCTATTCAGGTCAGGGTGGGGAAAAAGAGGTACATTTGATTGTCCTGCTCCTGTACTCTAAATCAGGGGTGTCAAAACTTCTTTTTCCAAGAAGCACACTGAAATAGAGACATCATTTGGTGAGCCATGGCAAAGCAGTGGCAGGGTCCTGCCCCCATTTTACAAGGATCGTTGTCTCGATGCTTCCGAGACAATGTTTCTATGCCAAACATGCCCCCTCACTCTAGAACCCGTGAAGAGGGACACAGTCTCCCCTTTATAGACAGGCGGCCTGGGGCATACACAGTATTGGCTCCATTTCACTTCAGGCCTGCCGTCCGAGGCACAGAGCTCAGCAGCCCATTTCAGTTGCAGTTTTTGACATTCCCATGTGGACTGAGTGAAAAAGGTTCACGGGCCATGGTATGGACGCTCCTGCCTGGAAGGACTCTTAATCCTCCTTGACTGACCAGTCTGGCTT
>NW_015256541.1:0-469 GCF_001447785.1 Gekko japonicus
CAGAATCCTCCCCCAGATTTTGGACACCAAAGGCAAGGGAGAAGGATCAGTCACTATAGGAAATGCCATACGGTCCTGTTCACTCCACAGCCAGTTTCAATCGTTTCCGACCGGCTTCCTGCATTACCCCAATGACTTCCAGCCCAAAGAAATCACAGATCCTTAGCCTGACCCTTCAAATGCTGAGGGTTCAGAAAACTCAAGGTTTACGAGGGACGGACTGGTCAAATGAGCAGTTCTTGGAAAACAGGGTGATGGGCTTTGCTCTGGAACAAATAGATTTGAACTTGGGGGTGCAGAAGCAACCTCAGAATCCTGTGCCAAACGAAACGATTGATGTACAGACTGGGATGGTTCCCCATAACTAAGGCACGGAAACGGTCCTCCAAAGGCAAGCCACGATATTTTAAAAGGAATGGTTAAAGCTACTTTAAGAAAGAAAAACCTCAATGCGTTTTCAGCCAGTTTT
>NW_015256542.1:0-469 GCF_001447785.1 Gekko japonicus
TACAATTTTAAAAATGGAATTAATAGGCACAGGTTCTAAACATTTGCCTTTTGCATATTTGCACAAGTTTGCAGCATAGGAATGGAAACGAAGTCATCATTGTATCTTTTATGACAATTGCATGTTGCCATTTATGAGAGTGATCAAAATATGCATGCAAAAACAGAATTTAGAAACTTTTTTTAGGGTAAAAGGATTTCAGCTGAGTTAGATGAATAAAAGCTGGAAAACAACGTTGTAGCTAAAAAGAAATTATTTTCCAGAGAATCAATTTGATGGGCCAGTATAGAAATGAACTTAGATTTTAGATTTGTGACCGTGCAACTATCATGATGAGTGTTCTACTATTGGCAATGCTGCTTATTTTAGTAACTGGTCACACTTAGAACAATGTGGCCTTAAAGAGTTTTTCCAGTGGCAATCATACGTGTAGCAGTATAAAGTCACTTCCAATTTATGGCGACCCTAT
>NW_015256543.1:0-469 GCF_001447785.1 Gekko japonicus
CCCCCATCTTGTGGTAAGAGGCGTGCTTCCTCTGATGTGGAGGTTGCCTTTGGCTGCCTGTCTGGAAAGAAGTTTCCAGTCTAATACTCTGCAGCTTCCAAAGCCAGGTGACACAAGGGGATCTCGCCCCCCTCCCGTCTACAGTGAATCTCTTGTCGAAGAGGACTTTTTTTCACATAAGCCACGAGTTTGTACAAAACAGGGACCATCCTACATCTTCTGTCTTGCAGCAGTTTGGGGGGTGGATTGCAGTGGAGGCCCCATTGCTCCTTTATGATCCCTGCCAGAGACAACGCCAGATCTGCTGAACTTGCCCCTTTGGTTCCCTTCTTTTAATTCAGCTGCTGTTACGCGACCAGCCCTGAATCCCTCTCCCTGGGTACAGGCGTCCAGAGACATCATTCTCACAGGAGGCAGAAAGAACACTCTTAAATATATCTGTGCCCCTGATATCTGAGGGATGGTGAGC
>NW_015256544.1:0-469 GCF_001447785.1 Gekko japonicus
CCACCATTGCAACTGCGTCTGCACTTTTGTTGTGGCCACTCGTTTGTGGAACTCCCCCACCCGTCATCCATGTGAGTTATTTTTGATGTGGCTTTTCTTGCCTTGTCATCTGCTGTTGTTAAACTTACTCGCTGTTACCTGCTGTTGCTGCCTGGTGCCTATTACTGTTGATGCTTCAACACTGTTGAGGTTTTTATTACCCCAATGTTATTGTTTGTTGCAGTTTCAGTAGAACTGTGAGATTCCTCGAGAACTTTTTGGTATAAGATGCAATAAAAGTAATTTAAATAATACACAGGATATTGTTTTATTTATTTACATTTATATCCCACTTTCCTCCCCTCATGGAACTCAAGGCAGCTTACTTGTGTAAAGCTCCAGGGAAGACATGCATGTTGCAGCCATCTAGTGGCTGGAAATGGCTGAGTGTGAAATGGTGCTACCTAGTTTGCATGTTTGGGAGGAATTA
>NW_015256545.1:0-469 GCF_001447785.1 Gekko japonicus
GATCCAAATCTCTAAATATTCAACTCCAATGCTATAAGGTCATCACCAGATGGTATTTCACCCCCCTGAAGTTCCACAAAATATCCTCCTCAAATTCTCCTCTCTATTGGCGTTCATGTGGCGAACCAGGCACCTATATCCACTGTTGGTGGTCGTGCATTGAAGTTCAGAGGTTCTGGTCTAAAGTCATCCTAACCATCAAAAATATCACTGGCCACCTTATACCTATGCAACCTGATCTGTTACTGTTAGATCTCTGGAACGATATGCGTATACCTAAACATAGTCAAGAACTTATTTCTATACTACTAACAGCAGCCAAAGTAGTGATAGCAAGTGGCTGGAAATCTACCAACAGGCTGTTGCTTTCTTCATGGCCATTGAAAGTCTGGGACTATTATATCATGGATAAATTGTCAGATGCTGTGGCCCCTACTAACAGTTCATATCAAAAATCCCATTTATACAC
>NW_015256546.1:0-469 GCF_001447785.1 Gekko japonicus
TGAGTTCGACACCCCTGTTCTAGATGTTTGTACACCAGTGAAAATACAGGGTTGCCAACTAAACACGCAACATATTTCTGTGAACCTTGGGGTCTTTGAACTCAGCTGTCAAAGCCTGTTTTCTTGCTGTGTTCTGGATAAACCAGAGTCAATATCGTCTGGTCTTTGCTGTGAAGTTGTTTACCCGTAACGACTTAACACATTGTTGGGCTATGCGCGAGCGACTTATAGAATGTTTCCCAAAAGGATTTATTGGGTTTGTTAATATTAGTTTGATGTTTACTGTCATGATTAGGGAAGATTTGGGTCATCACCCAGGAAGAGCGAGTGATTAACAATAACACAATTCAAAGCTGAGTGTGGGAAATACTTGGAAGGTCAGGAGTGTTGCATTTATAACAAAACACCTGGCTTAATCTTGGTATGACACGAGGGCTGTGCAATAGCTGAAGCAAAGCAAAGCTTGAAG
>NW_015256547.1:0-469 GCF_001447785.1 Gekko japonicus
AAGCCGACAAGCTGATAGGGAGGGGGAGACCAAGCTTGCATAAGGTCGACACTTAGATCCAGTCCCCCATTTCTTCTTACAAAAGGCACTTCCACTCATGCTCCTGGGGGAGAGTGGAGAGCCCGCTGACCCACAGGGACACTTCCAGGAGGCATAGACAATTGCAGCAGAATGGGGAAGTGTGAAACACGCTGCCACCGTAACATTCCAGTTGTACAACCCAGCATCCAAGGCCTAGGTAGGAACAGCTGTGTGTAGCTAGCAGAAAGAAGCTAAACACAGAGCAGGCAGAAGTCAGAGACTGGGAAGCAAAGACATTTTAAAAAACCCTACCTCTTCCCTCAGCCACACTCCCTATCAGGGAAAACCCTACCTAAAGTTTTGGTGGGTAAGGACAGCCTAGCTTTGTGTGACTTGCCTTTGCGTGACCTTTTCATGTCATCATTGCAAAGTAGTCTTGAGGGTTGTG
>NW_015256548.1:0-469 GCF_001447785.1 Gekko japonicus
AATAATAATAATAATAATAATAATCTTGTGCACGGTGACAAAGGTGTCCCTTCTCAGCTACATGACCTCGAATGTCTAGAATCACAGAGACCATGTGGTAGAATTCCTAGTGGCATGTGTTGCTGCTGGTCAATGTGACACCATCAGGTTTGGCCTTGTGACATCACCAGGCCACACCCCCTTAACGCCTCAGAGTTTGCAACCCTAAGACCTGACAAAGCTTCAGTTACTCAGGATAGACAGTCGTGGCCAGCATGGGCAGGGCATCTTTGCAGAAGTCAGCTTTGTCCATGTGCCTTCAAGCAATGGGTGGGCACATGAAGCCAGAGATCTGGCAGAGGGAGAAAAAGCTCTAAGTTCCTACAAAAAGCTGCCCTAGACAGCCACCTAGTAGCCCAACAGTGAGCCTAACCCAATGCTGTCAGAGTTTGGAAACTAAGCAGGGTCGACCACGGTTAGTACTTGGAGG
>NW_015256549.1:0-469 GCF_001447785.1 Gekko japonicus
GTTGTTGTTGTAGTATTGACCTCCTTGCAGGATCATGAACCTGGCAACTAGCATCGCCTTGGGGGACAACATTCCCCACTCCTAGCTGACAGTGGGGCTCCCTCTGTGCCTCACATGGTGAAACAGAAAATTAAGGGTCAGGAACTGCAGATGCAAAGGTGACCAAGGAAACAGAGAGGCAAAGGAAGCAAGGGGCTGCTTCAATGTCTGAGGGAAAGTCTGCTAGCAGTTGCTTTTCCCCTTGTTGCTGAGTTATAATGTAAAAACCCAAACTTTGTGAAATTCTCTGTGCAACTATTTCCACCCTCTCAGGGTTGGGATTTGAAAGGGGGGGGCAGAGAAACCACTGCGGGATGGAGCTGAATCTCACCACGGGTTTAAATAACTAGTTGACTGAGGTCTGATACAAGTAATGTTATAGCAAAAAATGTTCTTCTGGAACTTCCGGTACGGCGCATCGACGAACGGG
>NW_015256550.1:0-469 GCF_001447785.1 Gekko japonicus
AAAAAAAAATGACCTCTGGCCAGACCATTAAGAGAAAATGTCATTGTGTTTCCCCTTCTCAAGGTCACAGTTGCCTGAGCTGCTCTTGTTGTATGGGCATTCCTCCATTCCTTTCCCCCATCCTTTCCAAACAACACACATATATAGTTTCATACTGATTCTGTTTCCCAAGGTTGCCATCACTGAACAATTCTTTATTTAGCATCAAGCAAAAGGATGGCTGTGTGTGCACGTCTGCACTGTTGGGTGGGTGGCTAGATTGGGAATCATCTGTTGTTAATAAGCAACGTGGAATCATTAGAAAGCAGAGGATGCTACAGACAAAATGTGGGAGATCTCGCCCAAGGTGAGACCAGGAACGCCAAGTAGTACCAATTGACAAATAAGCACACATAATTAGTGTTTGATAGTCAACACTGCGGAACTACGGAAGACTGCCAGTCTTAATAACAGGGCACTAAATAGTGGT
>NW_015256551.1:0-469 GCF_001447785.1 Gekko japonicus
TTAGTCATCTCTACATCAATACACTCCACGTTCATTAAGTAGCTGTTACAGAATAACGTTTCTATATACTGAAACAGCATTGTCACCACGGGAACTGTGATGTAAACATACCTTCAGGCGACTGGAATCCAACCTGAGGGCAGAAAGCAATGGACTGAGGCATTCAAATTCTGCCAATACATGGCTATAAGATTCAGGTATCATTGGCACAGAAGACAAAAATGGTCTCTTACAACTTTGCTATTGACGCATTTTTCAGGTGGCACCTATTGAAAAAATGTAAGAAAGATTAATTTTTCCCTGCTTAGCTCCTGTTTGCCTCCAAAACAAGCTTGCTTTCCCCTTAAAAGTCCTAATTTTCATGTTGCTAAAATATCCATGAAACTACAATATTCCCACAGATACCGTAACAATAGTGAAAGCCTTTCTCCAAGCACCTGTCTCCTTTAACTGATACACTGCTCAACTA
>NW_015256552.1:0-469 GCF_001447785.1 Gekko japonicus
CTACATTTCAGAGCCTGGGGTTCAAACTAGATGAGGTGACAGAAGATCTGTGACTCTAGTCTCTAGTATACTTTCCATCACAAATGGCAGCCCGAAAAGGATCATGTTTGGAATAGCATTGGGGCACTGGGAGGAAGCCATACTTTCTTATCTCCTTTCTTGACCTCACGGCTCTGTTGAGGAAAACACATGGACACCAGGCAAGTGAGCTGTCTTGTCTCGTATAAATAAGTGACACATTGTTTGAGGATGGAAAAATGGCACGTGAGGGAAAACTGGACTCTCCCATGGCCACTCTTTTTGAAGAAAAATTCACTGCAGAGCCGTTCCCAGGAATGGCTCCAAATAGCTCTTCCACTGGTGAAAAAGAGAGTAGGGGTCCCCTTTGACCACCAAAACAACTAAGCAGGGACCTGCACAGAAAAACTGCATGTGGAAATGGGGCTGTAATAAGGAGGGGAATTGGCCA
>NW_015256553.1:0-469 GCF_001447785.1 Gekko japonicus
AATCTCAAATTCCTGGAAATCAGAATCGCCACTCCTCTGGACTTTGAGGTTCCTGACGCTAAATATTGGGTTGGGAATTTAGATATTTTAAAAACCGAAGCAGTGTTTTTCTTTAAATGTGTTTCTTGTAATAACACAATATCAGCCTTGCTTTTTAAGATATGGGACTGTACTCGTTTGCGTTTGATTAAATTGTTAATCCCCCTCACATTTGCAGATACAACCTTTACTCCTGTATGAGACATTTTATAGGTAATTTCGTGCTGTATGGAGAAATGAAAAAAGCGTTACAACTGATTGGTATTTTGGATACAAAAAATTACTAACCGACTCTTTGATACAAGAAATCCAATTACTCACTCAATAACACCCCAGCAATTCTAGTTCCAACAAAGATAGAAAGGAAGGAAAAGATAGAGTACAAGTGGGAAAAGGTCTACACCAAAGGCCTAGTGCAACTATGCAAAGC
>NW_015256554.1:0-469 GCF_001447785.1 Gekko japonicus
TCCAGGTATTTTGCAACCCAGAGCTGGTAGCCCTACAGCCACATGATTGGCCTGATGATAAAATCTCTATTGTTACTAATGCAACTGGACCCTTGCATTGCCTTTCCCTGTGGTACTAGGTTATTCTGAAATACGGACCAATGTTTTCCAGTCATTCTTTTTTTATATATTTGAAAGCTCAGTTATTTGCCAGCCTTTACGAACATTCACTGAAAGAATTCAGGAATGAGTTTCAACATCCCTTCTCTTTTATTACAGGGAAGGAATTGAACTATTTAACCTTCCTCACTGCACAAACAGCCGTCAAACCAGTTCTGGCCTCTTTGAGGAGGATTCCGTGGTTCCCCATGGCAACCCTGAGGCCTAGCAGCCCTGTTGTCAAGAGTCCTGTTTCACTCAGGTTATCACTAGGCCAGCTTTAAACCTGCCTGGCCAGAATGTTGTCTACACAGCGTTGGTTATTTCCCCC
>NW_015256555.1:0-469 GCF_001447785.1 Gekko japonicus
GATCCCCATTTTATGAGAAGATAACTCAGGTAACTGACTCATTTGAAATCTGTTCCTTTAGCTAAGTACTAAGAGTACCATTCAAAGAGGGATGTTGTCTACTACTGAGCCGCTTTAACTCAGATGTGATTTAGTAAATGTTCAACCTGTAGATATTTAGAGACATTTTCATTACGTAGTGTATTATACTCTTGACACTACACATTCAGTTGATTCATATGTCAGAACATGCTATGTTGACTGACGTTAGCACATGCACTAACTAAAATTCTCACAACTCTCCTGTAACGAAATTAGTAAGCAACAGTTTATTTCTACTTGCACGCACACCCAAGCAGAGAGAGAGGGGAGACTCAAGAATAATATATGTATTTCTTTAGAGCTGAGATTTCCTTTCTGATTTGCAGTGTACTCTGTGGTACTGTAGGTGCTCTTTTTTGTTTTTGTTGTTTGCATGTGTGTGTGTGTG
>NW_015256556.1:0-469 GCF_001447785.1 Gekko japonicus
CCTGATCCAACATTGGCTTCCTTTATGTTCTTACTTCTGAAAGGGCTTAGACTGCATTCAGATGTCTCACCCAGGTCACGGCTGTCCATCTACACATAGACCAAAGAATCATGACAGGACTAGAGCTGGACAGCAGGCAGGAGAAAGCGGGGTGTGGAGAGACACATATGCCCATTCCCTGTCCATGTCTCAGATGGTGGGATCGTGAAGACAGGGCAGAGTCTGAGTGGTGGCAGCTACTGACTGATAATGAGAGGGGAGGGCTGGGGGGAGAAAAAGACCTCAATCAGTCATGAAGATTCCTCACCACCTGGCAAGCGAAGACAGTGGGGAAGAAGTCAGGGGAATCCTTTACACACCCTCCAAAGCTCTTTGCCTTCAATGGACTGAGAAGGGATGAACTCGTGAACAAACGAAACTGTCTTCTACTGAGTCAGGCCATTGGTTTATCAAAGTCAGTATTGTCCAC
>NW_015256557.1:0-469 GCF_001447785.1 Gekko japonicus
ACACACACACACACACCTGTTTTTGCTGTCCAAAGTTCACAGCATGAGTAATGAACAGAGATCAGTAGAAGCCAGGAGCCTGTGTGTATTCACAGTAGACAAAGAAAATATATTAGCTAAACACAAACATGGATAGGGCCATCTAATGATAGTCTGAGTACTGTGAAGCTGTAGGAATGAATTTAGTGAACTTTACTTAGCTCTGGGCATGCAATAATGCTGGCAGACACTTGTACCAATGTGATGAACACCTGTGCTTACATAAAGCAATAAAAAAGACAAGGCCATGAATGTCCCAGGAATCATTGGCTGCTGTGAAAAAGAAAGAGAGCTAGAACAGTGTCCTGGATCGAGTTGGGCATGAACTTGGCTTGGGAAGCCTGGGTTTCAATCCCCAATGAGCCATAGGACTCACAACATTATTGCCAAGTAAGAGTTTTGTAGATTCGCAGTATGGTTCAAACACCCA
>NW_015256558.1:0-469 GCF_001447785.1 Gekko japonicus
AAGCCAGGTTGGACAGAGCTTGTAGCAGGGAAGGTAATGGGACAAGACTGAGTGGAAAAGCTCACTGAATCCAATCCCGTATAATGAACTAGCTGTTATATACTAAGTGATGCCTAGGTTTGACTTTGTACAATCATTACAAATCATGACCTTGCTGCAAATGTGCAATGCTGCTCACATCAATGATGAAAAGCATGCAAACCGCAGTGCTCAAGGATACAAGCACATACTTTGAATGCTCAAATTTGTTTATTGCTTAATCTTCAAATACCTTATGTGGTGAAATGACAGCTGACTCCGCAGACGACTTGTGTGAAAAAAAATTACCCCTTTGGAAGAAAAGACACACTTAGATAATAACCAAGTCCATCATAGAGAGATAAATTTTAGAGTCAGGGAGGGAAGATAGCACTCATTTTATTTTCCTTCTCCTCATAGTCGTTAGGCAATCTTGCACAACTCTATTTTT
>NW_015256559.1:0-469 GCF_001447785.1 Gekko japonicus
TGACAGCAATCTGAAATGATGCAGACCAGAATTCTGTTATCTATACAATGTACAGAAACATTTCTCAGTGATGCCGATTTCCTTCTCACTTTTGCTGGGATGTACCTGGTGCTGAGAAAGAAGTATCCCATTTGGAGTTCTTTGCCTCTCTTTCTTTTTGTCCTTGCATTTGAAGCCCCTGGAACAAAGAGATGATTTCCTTCCAATCTTCTTTCCAACAGGAAATCTTATTCCAGGAGAGAACTACTTACCAACTATGATGTTTTCTATTATCACTGAGTTTCTAACTGCTTTACTGTTCCTGCTCTCTGCTGGTAAGTTCTAGGGTGGGCACAGAAGTGTATGTGCCATTTTAGGTGTGGTGGATATGTTTGGGTGCATGGCTGAATGGGACGTGCTCAATTTATGCATTGTGTGTGCATGTGAAAACCATTAGAAGGCGTTTCCTAATATTTATATACACACACAC
>NW_015256560.1:0-469 GCF_001447785.1 Gekko japonicus
CTCTCTGAGGTGCACCTGGGCTCGTATCTCTTGCTCCATGAAGGTGCCGAACCTTCTCAGTTAGCAGCCATCACATCCCGTGGCAGTGATTTCCTCAAGGGTGGAGACGTGCTCTGCCTTTGTCCGCACTGAATTTATTGTCCGTCCATTTCGTTGGGCACCCTAATTTTAAGTGTTATGAAGGGGGGAAGCGTCACTGTCCGTGTGAGTGGTCTACTTGTAAGGAAAGTGCAATGTCAGTGAAGGGAACTTGAACCAATGTGGCGCTTCCTGTCCCAAGTTTAGAACAAAACGCATCTTGCAGCTCTGCTGTTTGTAGAGGGGCCGTGTTCTTCTGAAAGTCTACCGTGCACTGGTTCCAAAATGCACCACGAAAGGGAGTGAGATGGCAAGTAACTAAGCTGGTCCAAAGGCTTTCAACGTCGCTGTGTTGGTTTCCCCATTCAGGCATCTCTCTGCTTTTATTGAG
>NW_015256561.1:0-469 GCF_001447785.1 Gekko japonicus
TTTTTCTGTTACAAAAAAGTAGCAAGTTTAAAAGGGAATGCTCCTTCACACGTTACTCTGCTTTACTGTAAAACAGAGATTAAGTATCTATGATCTCCATGTTTTCTCAATGTGTCAAAAGAATGACCAGATAAGATTTGAATCTTAAGTGTGATTAATGTTTATCACTGGCCTCTGCCAAACGGCTCTCTGGAGGTTTCAGCCCATTATTGTGGAACTTAACTACTATGTGTTTTCCTATCAGATTTTTGATACAAAGGCTGGTTCCACACTAGTTGTTTAGTTGGGAATTAGCATAAATTAATTTTTCTTTTCTCAAAAACAAACAAGCATATTTAACATAGAATCCCAGTGTGGTTAACATGCTGTGTTTCAGCGTTTTCTATGTTGTTTTCTCCTATGCATTTTCGGACCTGACTTGTGACGTCTGCTGAAGGAGATGTTATTTCTAAGGATACCTGCATCAGGG
>NW_015256562.1:0-537 GCF_001447785.1 Gekko japonicus
CAACACAAGCCCGGGAGTCCCAAGGAAGACGCTGGGAGCAACAGGGAGGCGGGAACAGCCCAAACAAGGCTCATACCTACCTGCTGGCTCCAAGTCGATGAAGACGCTGCTCAAACAGTTTGGTGTAGTGGTTAAGTGCGCGGACTCTAATCTGGGAGAACCGGGTTTGATTTCCCACTCCTCCACTTGCACCTGACTGGATGACCTTGGGCAAGCCATAGTTCTGATAAGAGCTGTTCTTGAAAAAGAGCAGTTTCTGTCAGAGCTCTCTCAGCCCCACCTACCTCACAGGTTGTCTGTTGTGGGGAGGGGAAGGGAAAGGAGTTTGTAAGCTGCTCTGAGACACCTTTGGGTAGTGAAGGGCGGGGTATAAATCCAATCTCCTCTTCTTCTTCTGCACCCCGCCATCTGAGGCACAGTTTGTACCTACACCACCGGGACTCTGTGTATCCCAGGCAAAGAGAGAGCGGCCTGGACATGTCTGAGAGCAGGAGCGGGTGCTGAGGGTTTGGCAGGAAGAACCGGCTTGGAAGGGGC
>NW_015256563.1:0-469 GCF_001447785.1 Gekko japonicus
ATCTGAAATAGTCCCTGATGACTCGATATTTCTTACCAATCCCTCTTCCCTGAGAAAGGAGAAACATTGACAGGCCGAATAAGTGGCTTCCTATGGCTGTATTGATCAGTCAGGCATTTGGAGCCTTCCCAATGAACTAATATACTGGTACGGATTGACCTGGTGTAAGGAAAGGGAAGGACTTGCTTGCTTGCAGTGCTCAGGTAAAAGACAAGACAGGGGCTGACTTCGCCAGCAACCTGCCACTCCTTCGACTATCTGGTAAGGATAGCGAGGAGGCAGGCAGAAGGGGGTGGGGGCAGCCTGAGTTGATGGGGGATTGTCCCACTGGCCCTGATCAGTGCTGGAGTCAGCGGTTCCTTTTTGCTGTGTTCTGCATGTGTGTTGCCACGTTATAGTAGTGGGGGTTTATTCTATCAGAAACCTCAATCTGACCATCTGCTAGACTTAAGGCAACAATAATAATGAT
>NW_015256564.1:0-469 GCF_001447785.1 Gekko japonicus
GAATGCGACGGCGCAAATAGCCCCCCCCGTTTTCTGTCACGTGTCATTCAAATACATTGGGGCTTCCTCCACATAAACCCCATTGAGACATAAGCTCTTGAGCATTTCCACCTCGTTTCAAGGAGGCACTCACTGAAATATCACCAGGCGATGGAACACCTTGCAATCTAGTGAAAAGGTATCAGTTCGAGGCACTTGTGAACGTATTATTTTTGCTTTCATGCCATTTTCCTTGGCGCTGTTTCCCTTCTCTTTGGCGTTCCCCATCCTGGGCCTCATTGGCCCGCAGAATGGGCAGAGCCGCCATGTCAAGAGTTACGTGGGTCACTGCAGCCAACCAAATGGCAACATGGGCAAGCACAGCCAAAGAGCCCGAAGGAAGGAAAACAGTGTTGTGAACAAGCAGCCACCAAGTGGTGGTGAGGAGGAAACAGCACCAAAACAATGCCAAAGTTCATCAAAGTGACCT
>NW_015256565.1:0-469 GCF_001447785.1 Gekko japonicus
CTTTCAGATCTTCTGAGCATCTGAGACCTTTTAATTGGAGATGAGCGGGATTGAGCTTGGGATCTCTGACATGGGACACATACGCTCCGTCACTAAACCACATTACCTCAAATGTCACAAGTATTCCCAAATGTCACAAGCATTTAGTGAGTACAAGGATCCCCAAGAATCTGAGAACCCGAAAAATAGATTCTTACAACATTTCGAAAACAGAACTTCCGAACTAGTATGACATCTGCTAAAGTTTCACAGATGAAAAAAGGAAAATCCCTACTTCCATGCTAATGATCACTGCACAAACCCTTCCTATTCAAAACTACACATGGAAGAAGGCTCTGCCCTACCCATTGTATTCATTTATTCTGTCACAACTTGACCTGCACTAACTTCAAGCAAAAATTAAATCATCAGTCCAAAATCTACCATTGCATGTAGTAGCAAGGTTGTGCTAGAAGGCTCCTTCTTATTC
>NW_015256566.1:0-469 GCF_001447785.1 Gekko japonicus
AGAGAGAGAGAGAGAGTGGAGTTGACCAGGTGAGATGAGAAGGACTCCCCAGGCAGTTTTCTGGATGCCAAGAGGGAGAGTTGAGTTGACCAAGTGGGAAGAGAAGGAAGATCCTGGATGTAGCCTAACCTCTTCCTTTCTCAAGCTGAGGCTCAGAGGAGAGCCTCAAAGGTATCCAGGTGTGGCTGGCCCTTCCACCATCACACACAGGTTTCGTCCCAAAATCCAGATTCCTGTTGACCAAGCTTCACAAGGCTTTCTTGTTCTAACCCGCTACAGCCTCAGCCTATCTTGCAGGTTTGTGTTGTGAGGGTGAAATGGGGAAAGGAGAGCCCTGTACACTGCCCTGAGCTTTTTGGAGGAAAATGTACTGGTTAGGTAGAAGATAACAGGATGGCCTCTGGCTTTGATGACTTCATTAGTCACGATATGCATGTGGGCATTGTGGAAGAAGTTGGCTAGCTTAGGC
>NW_015256567.1:0-469 GCF_001447785.1 Gekko japonicus
TCTCCAGGTATTTCTCAACCCAAAGCTGCAACCCTAACAATAGACCTCTGAACATCAAGTGCTGAAGACAATCTAAAAGGATTATTCTGATATCACATTGTGCCTTCCCCAGATGCATGTTTTAGGTCACTGTTGGACTGAGCTACACCGACATTTATTTCAACATGCTTGTAAAATAAAGAGAGAATAACTACTTTTGCCAAGGAAGGCAGTGGACGTTAGGGAAAAAAATTACCTGACAATGTGCAGCACCAATGGATAATTCTGTAAAAACTGGACTGCTGAGATGAGAAACGATAGGCTTCATGTATGTAGGTGAGCCTGTCACATAAATAAATTTTCCTGAAAATTAAAAATAAGAGAGCTGTTAGGAATATTTAATGCCAGAAAAGAGGAACAACACATGTTCTTATTCATGACTGTGACTGGCCTTTTCCACCTACTGAGGGGACTCGTGCAGCCTCCTGTG
>NW_015256568.1:0-469 GCF_001447785.1 Gekko japonicus
CCTTTGGGGGCCATAAAGGCAGGGAGCTCTCTCCCTTCCCGAGCCGGGCTTCCCCTTGGTTTTCCATTCAGGCCTTATCGAGGCAGCGCCACCCTCCTCTCCCAGCTCGCCTCCGGCAAAATCAGCCCCGGGGAGCCGTGAAGCTTCGGTTCGCACAGCTGCAACTCAGCTAAGCCTGGCAGAGGAGGAGTCTTCTGAAGGCCCAGCAGCACTCCGGCAAGGTGTCCCTGGGGGCAGTGAGGGGCGAGCAGGGGGACTGAGGGCAAGTGATGGCCAGGAAGGCTGGCCTGAGGCGCGAGTCATGCTGAGGCTTGGCTGGCTCTGCCGGGGGCAAGTGGGGGGGGGGAACCTTGCCTTGAGTCCCTTCGCCTTCCCGGGGCCGCTGCTCTGACTCTGCTTCCAGCCTTTTGAGACTCAGTGGGTCCCGCGAGAGGAGACCCAAGGGCGGCTGCAGCAGCCAGACTTTGGG
>NW_015256569.1:0-469 GCF_001447785.1 Gekko japonicus
TTTTTTAAGCTGCCTATTAACACTGCAAAACCCGAATACTTTATTTGTCGTCCCAATGGTATAAATTGACCCTGAATGATTAAAATTGGCCCTGGGCTAGATATCAACTAAAAGTGTGATGGATTAATCTACCAATTAAGCTAAAGGTAGTTTATGTCCCTACTTGTAAACAGAGAAGAGCAGAAGAAAATGGTAGACATTAAATTTGCATTAGCAGGGATTCCATCCAAATAGTGAAAATGGAGACTGTAATTCTTTGGTAATAGAATATTGTTTATTGCGTAGCTGTTGAGGATCAAATGCAGAGCCAAAACTTGTAATTGTAGACAATACAAAATGTGACAGGCTTTTGTTAGGGATTAGCCAGCAAGACCCTATGCTAGGGGTGCGAAAAAACTCATTATTTTTTGGGTTGGGGTATATTGCACCCCAAAAAATATTGGTATTTTCCAATATTCCTGAATCCCAA
>NW_015256570.1:0-469 GCF_001447785.1 Gekko japonicus
ATCAAGGAGGATTTGAGAAAAATAACTATGCCTCTGGGAGTAGAGCAGTGGTCACTGGGAGAGTTGGCAGGGAGTTAGCTGTGCATTTCCTGCATTGTGTGGGGGGATGGACTGGATGACCTTTGGAGTCGCTTCCAGATCTATGTTTCTATCAAAGATTTTTCTTCTTTCCCTGGGAATCTTTATTTTCTGCCAGATCATCACTATACCCCTAATAACCTCTAGTTTTACAAAGGAGTAACAGACTATGAATCCGCCCGACCACTACGGTCAGCTTCGGAGGCCCTGCTTCAAGTTCTCCCGCGGTTAGGCAGATGGCCTCCCTGGAGAGGGTCTTTTCAGTGGTGGCACCAAAACTCTGGAACTCTCCTCCCAGGGAGATTCATCTGTCCCTTTCTGTTGACTTCTTCCACCAGCAGGTGAAGACTTTTTCATTCTGGTCAGCATTCCCTCAGTGATCCCTCCTTCC
>NW_015256571.1:0-469 GCF_001447785.1 Gekko japonicus
AGGATGCTGTGTTCTTGGAACGCCCTCCTCATTGTGATCAAGTGTCTTGACCATCAGCAATGACAAAGATATGATATGTAAATAGAAAAAGGAAGTGCAGTCTCCAAAACTCTGAGCTCAAACAAAAGACACAGACCATTCTTCTGCCCGTCCACTGTGAATAATAAAAGAGAGCTTCTGACATAAAATAACACGGAAGGGAGAAATTCAATTATGCTGATTGCAATCTGCCGAATGTGTATTGAAATCATTTTAATGCTGTCTCGCGGCCTCAAAGGCCACTTTTTCTATTACTCCTCTTCCGCTGATGTTAAGTTGGAAAAAAAATAATAATGATTTTTGTGTTAGTCCCTCCAAGAGCAGAGACAAAAGTTTATTCTGTAACTTCTTTGATCGTACTTTTCCTTCTGCAAAAAGAGTTCTTTCAAGAGCTCTGGAGCCCAAACAGAGGTGGCTTGCCATTGCCTGC
>NW_015256572.1:0-469 GCF_001447785.1 Gekko japonicus
ACAGTCACCCCGTGAGACAAGTTGGCTGAGAGATAATGAGTGGCCCACAGCCACCCAAGTGAACTCCACGGCAGCATGAGCATTTGAACCTCTCAAGGCCCCATCCAGCCTTCTAAAAAGAAGGCCACACAGGATTTCACAATAAAACAAACAAACAAAACCATCTCCTATCTTTACCACCAAGGATATTACAGGACAAAGGTTTAATAGACGAGGGGAGAGAGGATACAGAGGAAGGAGGCAGATGTATTTTGGTTTGGGGGGGAATGGATGGAAGACTCTCCCTCCTGCAACAATGAATATCAATGGGGGGAAGGGCAACAGGGGGCACTTGGACCTCCATGTCAGCTTTCCAGGGGTCACCCGGTTTGCTGCTACGAGAGATCCTGCAGGCTTCTTCTTACCCTCTTTAGCTATCATATCACTGGTACTAAATGGGGCCTCCACATTCAGAGGCAGTCTATCCCTG
>NW_015256573.1:0-469 GCF_001447785.1 Gekko japonicus
GTCCCATCCAACTCTATGATTCTATGACAAAAGTCTTCTGACATTGACTCCCCAAAATTACCCCATGACAGCTTGACAGGCAGGGCACCTCAGCCCCACCAGACTGGTAGAAATCAGAGTTTTTCACTTAAAATGTTTAGTGATACCAACCATGAAAGAAAAGCAGACATCCGACAGGTCAGGGGCTCCCCAAAGTAACCGCATGACAGCTTGGCATGCAGGACCTCCCAGCCCCACCAGACCAGTGGAGATTAGATTTTTTTTCATTTAAAGTGATAATGAGGTAGATGTATTCTGAGGTAGATGTTGTTGTTTCATAAGGTAGGTGTTGGGTATGGGAGCCCACCCCCATCCAGCAGAAGTGGCCAACCTCCCACCCAAGTGCCAAAGGTGCAAACAGCAGGCTGCAGGCCGGATCACCTAGAGAGGAGGAGGAATGTGGAGACATGCAGGGGGACAACAGGAGGCC
>NW_015256574.1:0-469 GCF_001447785.1 Gekko japonicus
AATAGAAAATGGGTTACTGGCCAACTTAGAGGCATGTAGGTCAGCGGAAGCAAAGGTCAAATAGGGGGGTATGAACACAGCCCCACATTACCCCCGGGCAATTGTAACCGACGTAGAAACAGAGCCTTGGAAATGATATTGTACTTCAACAAGGAAGACTTATAAAGTTGCTTAATTAGGAAGAGCCTCCACAGGTATAGTTGGGACTTCCAGTTTCTTCCATAGATGTGTTCTGGAGATTGAATAAAACACTGCTTGTAAGTTGATAAATGCAGTATAAAGCGTTCCCTTTGCAGAAGACAAGGATTTCTCAATCAAATGAGACAAAACGAATGCATGGTGCAAAACAGAGCTCCCAATCAGATCAGCAGCAATTTCTTCACCCCAGTTTTCCCTGGTCTGTGTCCCACGCACCCTCTTTTCTGGGTTTCAAAAAAAAAAGGAAAGGGACAGATCACTACAGTTTAAA
>NW_015256575.1:0-469 GCF_001447785.1 Gekko japonicus
TTCCTTCACAACTATTATCATCAGGTCAGTACTATTGTTCTAACAATGGTAGTTAGTGGATGGGTTGGACTCACTACTGTCTCAGTATAATTACCTGCCAAGGATTCTAGTTGAGATCTTGTCTGTTTCTTTCATCATCAAAAAATTATGTCCTGGCTTAATGACAAATTGTTACTGTCTTCTTTCAGACACTTAACTAGTTTCACCTCAAAAAGAACATTTTTCTGGTGTTTACTTGGGACCCTGTTGTGTCCAAATGAAAACTACTAATTAAATTTTATTTTCCCTTTTAAGTAGAACTTAATTTCATTGCGGGGGTGCTCTCCCCCCCATTTGTAAAGGAAAGATGTTGCAATCTGAACAACCTGGTGTGGTTATTTTGTGGACTATGCCTAAAAGCCTTTGAATTTCCACTTGGGATGTAATTAAGGCATTGAGAAGAGACCAAGTGTGTAAATTATCTTTTTCC
>NW_015256576.1:0-469 GCF_001447785.1 Gekko japonicus
ACTAGACTGTGCAGAGGGAGGAATTGGTGATGGTGGTGGTGGGCTTAAGGGAAGGACTGTGTGTGGAAAGGTGCAGTGTGGACCTTTGGTTGCCACTGTGAATACGTCTGCGTTTGCAGTGGCACCTACAGCTACATACAGGGAACAGCCTTGGTTGGGCTATTTCTTACAGATGTGGGCCCCAGGGGCTTCTTTAGGGTTTGCATCGCTTCTGGGCCCGCCCACGACAGCAAGTGGCAGAAATGACACCACACAACATGGATACGTCACATCCGGCCAAAAACCAGATATGATGTCAGCATACTGGCCAAGGCTTTGGAAACTCTATGATAATACCGCCACAAAGGTCCCAGCAGCCTAGCATCCCATAGGCTTGATTGGTTGGTGGTAGAAAGCACTGTAATGTTGCAGGTGGCTCACGGCAAATTATGGCGCCGTGGTGGAGTTTTCAAGGCAGGAGACACTCAGA
>NW_015256577.1:0-469 GCF_001447785.1 Gekko japonicus
ACCACCCGCCACACTGATAAAACTGTCAAAACCACTCCATTTCTGCTATGTCAATAAACAAGTATGTGAGGTTCTTGCAATTTGCATACATGAATGTATTTGAAAGTTCAAAGAGGTAAAAGTGTTGTGCCAGGCCTTAATAGCTACTGTATGTCTCCTGAGGAAAAATAATCTGTGCTGCTCAGTTTGTATTCATTGAGATGTGTTTCCATGAGGGAAGTCTTATGGTCAGGCACAGACAGCCTCAGCACTTAGTCCCCAGCAGCTGGTCACCAGGGAGAGACCGTCAGCTGCCAGTCCCTCCTTCTCAGTATTCTACTAGGCCTCTACAGTTATGGGGTAAATTCTCAGGAAGAAGCCTGTGTTTGATAAATCTTTACTTCTTGTGTAGAAAAATGAACTGAAAAATCTCAACAACTGACTTTAAAAATACATAGAAGTGGCTAAGCTTAATCCCTAGTAATGTGAA
>NW_015256578.1:0-469 GCF_001447785.1 Gekko japonicus
GGAACAAACATCCTCAGACTTTCATACTATACTTTTGGAGTGAAAACTTGCCTTAAAAATCATTTCATTTTTTTCCAAAGGGGGAAAGTTATAGGCTTTTTTCTGTTGTCACTAACATTTTCTCAAAAACAACAAAAACGGTGTTTCCCAAAGTGGCCTTCAGACTTTTCCTTCTGACGCACCTGGGATGATGGCAGAAAGAGGGCCCTTCCTGGAGTGTTTGGCGAGAGGCAAGTCGAAGAGACCTGGCGTGGCAAGAGAGGACCCAGAAGAACCTGTGAGGAACAGAGAGAGCTGCCTTCGTCTCTCTTTGGCCTGCTGAGCAATTTTTTCTAACGCTCAACAAAACAGACCTGGGAAATGCACCCATATGGTCTGAAATCTGTTATCTCTCAGGGGGTGCCAATAACAGGCTCAGCGGGGGTGAAGTGACTCTCCACTTACAAAGCCCAGGAAAGCTTGTGACTCA
>NW_015256579.1:0-469 GCF_001447785.1 Gekko japonicus
AAACTTTGAGGAGAGAGACTTTCTTTTCACCCATACTAATGAACAACACTTGGGGCTGTGATGGGATGGAGAGATATGGAATCCTGCTCTACAGACAGAAGTCCAACCCAGCTTTTGTTTTACCACATCTGTTGCTGCAATATTCCTTGATACATTGTTGCTCTCTCTGCAATAGGTGGTATCTACTGATCCCCAAACCCTTCATCTATGGCCAAGGAAAAGTAATGTATCTTTATATAAGGCAGGATAAGCAAATCAAAGACTTGCCTGTCTTCCCATCCCTTGCTTAGTCTCCATTCATGCTTCTTGACCTTCTCCTCCCTACTCTCCAGAACTCCCCCATTGCTCCTCCTTGGTCATTCCTTGCCCCTTCTATCAGTTCTGAAGCACATGATTCATTTCCTGGTCTCTACTGTGTTTTTTTAGTATGGGTGTTTTATTAGTTGGGGGCTTGCTATCTAGTGATTCA
>NW_015256580.1:0-469 GCF_001447785.1 Gekko japonicus
TATTAGTCACCCGACAGGCTTCAGTGTCAATCAGTTCATTTTTACAAGGTTGATTGATGCTGTACTCTACTCCAGCAGCTACCTGGGGGACTGCAGTTTACCTCCTCTCCTTTCTGGGTAGCGAAGTCGGAATAGCATTTAATAGTTGGCTCTCTCTTGATAGAGCTGGGTTGCAGCAGAATGACAGCCAGCCAGCATTGGGGCCAAAGTTCTCAAGGGTTTCGGGGCTCACATAGCATTAATACATGTTTGTGGAGATTACATCTTTGGAGTCTCAGTAGGGGACTTGAAAGTTAGCTGAAGAAGCTGGGCTTGCTTAAAGGTTTGGCCGTGAAAAGGGGGTAAATGTTGCCTCTGTCACTTACAGCAGGACTGCACAATTTGTCTTCCATCAGGCCCAAGATACCAGCTATGCTGAGGCCTGCCAAGCCTGTCTCATTGGTCCTTACCGCACTAGACCTTAAATCCT
>NW_015256581.1:0-469 GCF_001447785.1 Gekko japonicus
CAGAAGTGACATCTTCGTGTCAGGTAGCACTCTAGGATTCAACTAAAACGCTATGGTTTTACCGAAAAGTTTTACCGTAAAGTTTTGGGAGAATCCGCAAGCGTTGTCCCAGTGACATTCTTGAAAGACAAACCCGTCACTTAAATGTTAAAACAGAAAAACCGTCTTGAATGCAACAAAACCCACTTCAGGTAGTTTTGCCGGACAAAAGCAGATCTTAACAGGTCGGAGGACGGGTCTCAAAAAAGAGGGCGTTTCTCCACCTCCATCCCAAGAGCATCCTCCATAGATCACACAAAAAAATACGATAGCCTCTCCCTAAGCCATCTTGGTGCCCTGACCTAGCAGCCCCATAGCCAGTATTTTGCAATTATTTTTCATAATGAAGTGGGGGTGGGTTGGCGTGCGCCCCTCTCCCTCTCCTCCGGCTGATCAGCAGCCCACATGCTCCCTGCCGATCAGCTGAAGG
>NW_015256582.1:0-469 GCF_001447785.1 Gekko japonicus
TTTAAAAAAAAATGTTTTTACACTCCGTGTTTGCTACGTTTCTCCTTGTTTCCAAATATATGAAGATAAAATTTAAAAAAATATTAAAAATCGTCAGGTCTTCACAATTTTGTAAGTACAGTTATTGAGGAAACCTAAAGATTATTAATTAGTCAAGTACGCTTATGTTAGAAATAAGGCTTGAACGTTGACATATTTGTTAGTTAAGGTCCTCTCAACCTCTAAGCGCATGACAGAAGTTTGCTGTTCTGTGATTTCCAATGCCTGGGTGTTCTAGTGTCCAACTGTTGCCCTCCCTCATGGCACACCTTTCAGGGATTTTTTTTTTAAAGTTTTATTTGCACTTATGATTTGTGAGCCATGTTGCTTCCCAGATGTTATGTACGGCAGTGAAATCAAGGAAGCCTTCAACTGAGATTACTTTCGTTACCGTCAGGATATCTTGGTTGGGGAGGGTGCTCTTTTTGCT